>NC_132881.1:7474525-7774525 GCF_030463535.1 Salminus brasiliensis | reverse complement strand
GCTGAGTGAAGCAGGGACCTGGTTAACAGAAGCTGTAAGGACGGTTAAACACACATGGAGTGGTTAGCCTTGTGAGTGGCTTTTGCCCATAAACAGCACTGGACACAAAGAAAGCGCCTCCTTTTTGTAATTCTGAAATAGATGAGGTTAAATACTATTTGGTTACTATATACAGTGACATGCAAAGGTTTGTGCACCCCTGATCAGAATTTTTTGAGTAAAGTGAGTAGAAGAGAACATATTTTTTACTTTGTACAGTTTCAGAGTGAAAAAAAGTAAAGGAGGGACCATGAAAATGTTTGAGCACCACATAGAAGACCTTAATAAGCTTTGTTATGGGTTTATCACAATTACTGTTAGTAAAGGCCAGGTGTTGCACATTACAGTTTTAATAACATATTTACTTAAGTACTGACCATGCAGGGTGACCAAAGTTTTTTTCCTTTTTTGTTATTTTGAAACTGTAAAAGTAATCTTGTTTAAAATGTTAATGTAAATTTTACCCATATGTCTTTAAACATCACATCATCTTTTACTCATATAGCTATTCATGGTAACAAACATTTTGACTAGGAGTGGCAAAACGTTTGTATACCACTGAATTAACACCAAAATTAACTGCTGAACTTCAGTCTTCCAGCTGTGTCTTAACCCGAGCCTTACGCAGCCTCTGCCTCACCCAGTTAATTTAAAACTAATAGAACATTCTTGTCTGTTAACAGTAAAAATATCTTGTCCTGTCCTGTGATGATCTTCTCACAAATGTTCACGTGACCCTGTGAACACTGTGTTGGTAAATGTATTCAAGGCTCGTGGCATTGCTAAAAGACTGTGTGGCAAAATCTTCAAACAACACACATTTGAGAAGATTCCGGTACCACTATATTTGGGCAGATGTTCTAAAGGCTTAATATGGTACCCTGCGTCCATTACTGTACAGTGGGAACAACGGCGAGAACAGGGTGACCCAGCGAGATCCACACCCTAACCTGGCATGATCGTGGCTCAGGCTGGCCATTCTCCACCCCTCTCTCAGCATGCTCCATCATCAGGCTCAGCTGCTGCCTGACCTGAAATAGGAAACTGTTACACCACATTTCTCCTTTCTGCAGCAATCAAGGCCAAAGCATCTCCCTCTTGAGGTAGGAAAACATGCTTTAACTGCCCATATTAGTAAGAAAACAATTAACTTATCAGAAATACTTTACTGATCCCAGGAGGGAAACTGCAGATTATGACAGGTTATCTCATATTTCTTCCGTTTTTGACCATTTTTCATTTTTTCTCATTTCTCTTTTTCCCCCATTTTTTCCTTTTTCTCTTTATTCCCTAGAATTACACCGGCTGTTTGCACTTAAGACTGATACATGTATATACCTCCAAACTGATTGGCATGTATACACAAATCTATGACATTCTGATTCTGATTAGCAGTGATGGGCTTCAAAAAGCAGTACAGGCTGAAATATTCCTTATAACCTCATCATCAATGTTCAGACATAAACTGCTACCAGCTGAATAGGCAGGTACAGGATATCATCGGATAAAACATTTCTTTTTTTACATTCCATCTCCATCCCATCGTTTTTCACATTTTGACATCATTTAAATCTGGCAGTTGTTCTTTATATTGTATGAAAATATTACAATAAATGGACCAATAGAAATGCCTTTTACATTGACTTCCACTGAAACTGTACGGTTGCAGTTTAGAAGCTATACATTTTTTGTTAGAGCAATGACATAAAAATGTTTTGGATTTTGTGATTCAAATTTGGCTGTTCTGTAATTCAGTTTACATTTGTGGACTGTATGGACTGTTCATTTGATGTAGTATATTTAGTTTGGTACTACATCAAAAGTTGTGTTTGCATGATATGGGCCCTTTTAAAAGTAAAGCTAAAACAGACAATGCATAGAGAAAGTTCAGAAAATATGGAATGTGATCCTGATTATTACTTTATGAAACTACTATTACTATTACTATTACTAAATTAAATAGAGAAAATGATACATCTAATTGTGCATATCTCATATAATGTAAAAATGTCACTTCATACTGGAAACTCTTAGGGAGCACTTGTTGCAAATTTAGAAACCATGCCTGATATTTCATCTCCTCTATAGTTTTTTAATTCAGTTTACTTGTTTAGAGTCATTAGACTAATAGTGTACATACAGTAACATTTGTTTATTGCTCTTAAAAATAAAGGTGCTTTAAATGGTTATTTGAGTGATACTATAAAACATGTTTATAGAACCTTCAAATAAGTTAAGAACCTTCTTAAACACACAAAAATGGTTCTTCACAGAAACGTGGTCACAGAAAAGTGGTCGAAATCAATTTAAAGCACATGTTAAATTACATTTTTTAAAGGTTTTAAAGGCTTTGTTTCGCTGCTCTAAATGAAAAACTTATGGAAGATTAAAAACTTGTCCTTTTGGAGGAGGCCACTACAAAAAAACTACAAAAATACATCAGATATTTATTAAAAATATATCTACATATTTAAGGCAGTTGGAGGCATTTAGCAATATTAACAACAAGAACTCAAAATGGCAGAGCCTGAAACTGTTGAAAAGTTTTATGGCTTTAGTTTGAAAGCTGTACAAGCTGTAAAGGTAAAAAAAAACATTGCATGAATAAGGATGAGTGAACAAGCAGGGAAAAAACAAGTAAATTAGATTAACACAAAGTTATATAATATAATGAATTCAAGGTTGCTTGATTGTGAAAGTGCAATGTCCTGGAAAAGCAAAAGCTCACAGATACACTAACCTGTGCCAGCTCCTCTCTGTGTGAGTGTGTTTCTCTAAGGGCTGCTTGTAGCTGGCTCTCAGATTCGGACAACAGCTGCATCAGCTGGGGAAAAATAAAGGTAAATTTCTAATGAAAATGACATTGTTGTTTCATCACAGGATAAGTAGGTGAGGAACAGCTATTTAAATGGAGAAATGCATACATGCTCACAATATCAACATTTCATTTAATGGTGCTCTGTGGGATCTTCATCTTCGTTTGGAACATTTTTCTATAAGCGCACCCCAATCTGTGTTTCTCTACAACTTTGTCCTCCTAGGTGTTAATGATGTCGGTTGCTTGGTGGTGCCCCTTGCTTAGTTTTGTTGCAGACAGTGGGTCCTTTTAGAACAGCCATATATGCTTTATACTGAGATCATGCGACAGATGACAGTGACACTTAGACGCTTACCTGCAAACAGGTGGACTAATTAAGTTCCTTTCTGAAGGTAACTGTTAGGGACTTCAAACATATGCATGCACCACTTTTCAGTTTTTTGGACTTTTTAGGATTTTTTTTTTCCACTTTTCCGATTTGGGCTGTTTTGTGTAAGTTCATTACATAAAATCCATGACAATGTATACCTCTTTTTTGTCTGGTTATAATCTTTTGTAGCCATGTACTGCTTATGGTTATGCATAACAAATAAATCTGTCTTTTATTTTTTTTAGATTATAGATTTCAGTGTTTCAAGTCATGAAAACACATCTCTACCTATGATCAACGATTTGCATACAATTACAATAGGCAACAAAGCTGGTAACATACCTGCTGTGTGTTCTGGTTTTCAGCTCTTAGGTTCTCTGCTGTCTCCTCCAAAGCCTGCGCTTTCTGCAATGACTTTTGGACAAAGACAGACGTAAAGGGTTTGTTATTACATTTTTCAGTTTGTACCATGTTATGACTCTAGTTTCCAGGAGAAACATATACTACTGTAAAAGGACGGGCAATATGTAACATCACAAAGCGCAATGAAGTAATTTTTTAGAATATGCAAAATATCTCAACCATATGTTAAGCTAAATTTGGAAAAGACACAATTTTTAAAAATGTGCATTAAACACATAAGCACATATTTAAAAATGCATTTATTGTCATTTTCTGTCAAGTTTTTGTGAATTAAAATTAGTGAAATATTTGATTAGAACACCACATGACAGTACCGCAAGCTAGTCAAATGCTGAAATACTGTGATACATAAAGTGACTTTAGACCAGTAAAGAAATATCCAACCAGTCTGTATGTACTTCAGGGCGTGGAATGGCCACTAGAGGGCCTAAAGACAGAGGATAAATTAACGTGTAAATGGTCTCACCCTCTTTAGCTGCTCTTCTAACTCTGCGACTTTGGCTCTCCACCCAGATTCCTCCTCTTCTACACTCTTCTGAAGGGTTTTGAGCATTCCCTCCTGTAACAGACCAATTAAACTGACCTTAATGATAACTCCAGCGCCAGTCAGTTAATACTGAAGCAACATAATAAACAGCACAGACATCTTACCGTTTCAGCCAGTACGCTTCTGTACTGTTCGCAGTCTGCCTGTAGTGTGCTCTGGCTTTCCTGAGCCTCACTCAGCCGTGCCAGCAGCTCCTGATAAGCAAACAGTCACATTTACAACACGCGGCAACAACACAAGCTTCCACAAGAGGACAACAGTGAGCTTCAGAGTAGAGAGAGGTGAACACCAATTTTTCCTTACTGTCACTTTGCTTTGTTGTGATTCTAGGCACTGTTCTGTTGCACTCAGAGACTCCTGTGCTTTTTCTGAAAACTTGTGTAACCATTTGTCCTAAGGAGAAGAGAAGAACTGTTAGCACTAATAAAAGAAAGAAAGAAAAATAAATAAATAAATAAATAAATAAATAAATAAAATAAATACATACATACAAAAAAATACATAAATACATTTAACGTAATATTATGTGATAATAAATGCTAATCGCTTCATCTATATACACTATGTAAACCTACACTGTGAGCACTGTTAAATGCACTGGAACAACAAATTCTATACACAACCCAACTTTGAGAACTATTCTAATATATATAGAATATATAGTCTTGGTCCAAGGTAGCAACAAAGTCTTGTAGAGTGAGCAACAATAGATGTCCAGATCTAGATCTAGTGTAGCTCACTGTACAACACCTCTGTGCTACCTTGGACCAAGACGTTACAGTATATTCTTCTAATGACTGTATTCAGCTACTTTAAGTCGCACCCATTGCTGACACATCTTGTCTAGTCCCTGCAGAGAAGCACTGCCAACAGAATAGGACTGTCTGGAGCAGATAAACATCAACCTATTGGCACCATGACTAATGCCAGGTGTGGGCAAGAGGGGTTTAGAGTCCCCCAGCAATGAGCTGTGGAGCAGTGGAACTGTGCTCTCTGGAATAATGGTGAACCATCCGATACTTTTGGATTGAGCTGGGGAGTGAGGGATGAGTTCATTGAAACAATGCATGCGAGTGTCCAAAAACCTTTGTATATACATACTACATTAAGACCCAAACACCTTAATATCTGAAAATTAGAAGTTGTGTTAAAGGACAACAGTTTGGTGTTGGTCACCTCTTTGGTGTTTAGGTTGATATGTGGGAAAAGTGACTGAAGAACATTGATGGTGTCAGTCTGCAATGTCCTCAGATCTTCTGTGCTGTCCTGTAAGAACACATATAAGCAAAAATGTGACAATGTGTATTATGGTCAACAGGCCTTTACTTCTGATGTAACTACACAATTTTAATATACAAGTTTGAAAACGAGCAGCAATTAACACAGTATTGTAAAACTGGATCAATTAATGAGCTGAGTGTATGTGTTCTGAGTTACTGAGTTGCAGACTCACATCACTCTTGTGCTTCGTCTGGTCTGCTTCTTCTGTCAGATTCTGTAGTTTTTGCTGTAGCGCTGTTACAAGCTTTTCCTTCTCACTTAGACTAAAAGAAAAAACAGATTCTTTACACCGCATTTGCAAGTACTATCACAACATCTTAGCCACAACTTGAGCAAATAGTAAGAAATACTTTTGCACTGTTGGCGGCAGATAAAAATCAAGCATGTGGTGTGTTGTAGAGAGGCTGACAGGACTGTATAAGAGTTTGTACCTGCTCTGCAGTGACTCCAGCTGTGCAGTGGTGGCGTAAACCTGCCAAAACAATGGTGTTATGCATTATTACAAAAGAACCAGCAGATCCAAAAGGCTCTTGATACTATAGGTCATTGCTCCCCAAAGCTAACACAAAGTGTGAGAAAATCTAGTCTAATCAATAGAGGCGCCTTCAGCATATAACTACAAATAAAAGCAAAAACAAAGTAAAACATCCACAATTTCCATATTTAACCTCATGTACATTACATAATTCGGTCGATCACGATAATTACGTTATCGTAACCATTTTAGCTTACCTCAATATTGTGTTTACCTGCATGTATTTTAACAGAGAAGTTGTTTTTCTACTAGGAATATTAACAAAGGTACATTTTAGCCAAAAAGAATCTAATTCTAATTCTAATTCTAAAAGAATGCAACTTACACTACTGTCACGTTCCTTATACTGCTTCAGTTCTTCTTCAAGGGAATACAGCTGTGCCTCCCTTTCCTTTAAGCTTCACACGTACAAAAAAGATTAATTAAAAGGCGGTTAAGATAAAAGATAAAACAACAGGTGTATTCGATTTTAGATATTTGATATGAGGGTTTGTTAAACTTGCTCACCTGTTTTGCACATGTTCAAGCTTTGCTGTGCTTTCATGCTTGAATAAATGACCAAACAAATGGAAAGTATGTAATTAATTTAATCACAAAGAGTGATTTTTAAAAAAGTTTTTAATTTTAAAGGCATAACTAAGCTTACTTTGGTCTGGTCAAGATGTTCCTTTATCTGGTAATGTGTGGCCTGAAGTGATGCTAGTTGGTCTTCTTTCTCCTTTAAACTAGCAAAAAGATTAAAACATGTTTAATAAAAGTGGGTGTGAAACATTGGGTGGTAATAGATGTGATGACTGGAAGCCATAACGAAAAAAAAAGATAACTTTACCTGTACTGTAAATGCTCTACCTCTGATGATCTGTTGTTAGCCTGATGAGAAATGTTTAGAAAAAATGTATTGTAGAACATAAACACACAAAAAACAATATATATGGTATATTTTTGGACTGCTTTAAAAAAAAAATCTCTGCATCAGAACTGGTTCTGCAGAGCAGAAGAGGATAGAGGACTGGCCAGTGCCCTAATCATTTTATTCATTTTACTATATTTTTTTGTAACCCTACACATTTAAATGTTGTTTTACTCTGTAAACCAGATCCAGTCCCAATTTCAGTTTATAAATGTGTATATATAATCAGCATACTAAGATGAGCCAAAACATTAAGATGTAGTGAATATCTTGGATTATGTTGTATTAACGTACGCCAAGGTCTGAGATATATGTTGGACAGTAGCTGTTGGTGTAAAGACCTTGACTTTGACAAGGGCCAAAGTAGTGTAGCTGCGGACCAGTTAGAGGGCCCATGCTGAACCCTGTCCACCATCTAATGTATCTAGAATAGGGGGGCCTATCAGCATTGAGCTGTGGAGCAGCTGAACTGTGTTCTCTGGAATGATGGTGCTCCATCCAGAATGTTTGGCATGAGTTGGGTAGGTGAACATCCAGCATCCTGACCTCACTAATGCTCTTGTTGCTATATGCAATCAGACCCTCACAGTAACTGTGCAAAACCTAGTAGAAAGCCTTCCCTGGACTGCAGTGACAGTTACAAAAGCAGGATAAATAATGTTTTAACAACAATGAATAAGCTGGTGTCCCAGTACTTTTGTCCATGTAGTGTATTTTGGTGCCACATGCAGAATAATGTTTTGGTTCATTTTTGTATATATATATATTGTTTACACATGAAAATATTGGACACTGGATTCCCATCACAATCCCCATACAAATGCACCCCTTGTAGCAACTAATTGAACTTACAGTAGATTTGAGTCCCTCCAGTTCCTCTGTAAGCTTTGTGATCTCTTCTTGAAGGGATGCAATTCGGCTCTGGTCGTCTCTGCGAGTACAGAAGAAGTAACTGTCAGTTTTCATAATTAGCCCACTCTCTATGACTTACACGAAGTTGCCAGTTTATTAGGTTGTTAATTGGACACATTGGACGCTCAACATAGACATGCACTTGTGAGTTTACAGTTACTGACTTTAGCCCATCTGTTGCCTGGTCTGTGATGGAAACAACATTAGATGAAGATCAGTTTCAAGGTCAACGGCCAGTACATCTTTGTGGGATAAGCTTAAGTGCTTTACCTAAGTTAAAACCACATTCTCTATGAATTTATGTTGGACCAGTGACAGCACATCTCTCGTTCAAACACGGCTTTTAAGAAGACTCTCTTGATTAAAAGTTGTTTTTGGCTACTGCCATGCTGTAATTGCATTTATGACAGAAGTACATAAAGTCATAGAAATGACACTGCTGCAGTACACTCTTCTTATTCTGTTCACTTGTGTAGATTTATCAAAATGCACTGCTTTTAAAACGGGGAAAATCATTCTTCAGGGTAAAATGTGAGCAAAATTAGGGCCTCTCAGTTTATCCAAAAGTGGTGAATTATGGCTTAATATATTTTAGATATTTGAATGTTATTCATTGGACATATATTGTATATGCACATTATTATGTGCCTTCAAGAGAAAGATTAACTAAAGATATAATCAACACTATCAGTCTTACACTGCATATTAAAGATGAAGCCCTTAATTTATTCATGAGACAGTTATACACATTATAGGGGAATTCACATTAGGCTGCAAGCAGTTTCACCAATTGCACCATGTGTGACAGAACTAGGTTTGACACAACAGGTTCATCCTGTAATCAATTGTATGTGAACTTCTGTTGAGGTTGTGACTCTGAAATGTGAAGGAAGGAAGTTGTCCAGTCAAGCCAAGAAATGATTCTATTTTGAAAGGATGAGGCTGTCTGGAGAATGGAGGCTGGGTTGAATAAGAGTCTAATCTGTCCCACCCTGAGGCAATGAAACTCACCTATGCTTTGCTTCCTGCAGCTCGGACACCAAAGCCTGTTGAAAGATCCAAACTGACATTAGTAATGAAAATTATGGATTACATGAAGGTTAAATGGAGCCTTTATAAAACCCTGCTATCAACAACAGTATAATCTACGCTATCCCAAATCACTCATGTGCACTTCTTTTCTAAATCTAAATTTGTGATGCTAATGGTGTAATAAGTTTCCATTACATGTTAGCTATATTCACCTTGTGGATGTTGTTCAAAGGTAAAAAGACAAACTCAACACTCTACATTAGGGTTTAGGCAGAAAATGATGTCCTTTTTACAGCATTAATTCTTTAACAAATCATATTTTTAATGACAGGCTGCATATCTGGTTTAAGGGTCTTACCTCAGAGTTCTGCTCCTGTTCCCTGCCCTGGCTAGCCTCTAGCAGCATGCGGACAGAGCCCAGCTGTTCCTGCAGCTGCCTGTTCTCCAACTCGACCTGGCTCAGCTGCGCCTTCAGGTCCTCCGCCTGCCCTGTCTGATCCTTTATCTCCGCCTCCAGGGTTGCCAGGTGCCCACGCGCCTCTGTTACACAACACAGACGAACACACACTGTAAAATTCATCTGAAGAGCTGAATGCTTGTGGATGTGAATCTTTTAATGAAGAGGTATCTATACTCATCATTATGAGTATATACATATATACAATATATACAATACATACAGATTTACTCTATAACCCTCTGAAATGTTTATATGGCACACATAGACACTGAGAGAATCAGGCAATAAATTGGAGGAAGCATTCTTGGATCTTACCCTCGACTGTACAAAGATATATTTGAGGTCAAAATTGTATTAATTATTTTATGCCGTTTGAGCATTACATCAACCTTTTTAGTGTTAAAGGAAGACAAAAAAATCTGATACTTTTTTCCAAAATAAACATCAATAAATCAAAAAAGAATTATTATTACATTTGATATTAGTCTAAGATTGCAGCATGATCATGTAAACAACATGAATCGTTTCATTGCTTCAAGTTGTCTCAGACCACCAAGTCATGGTTTCATTTGCCTGTCTAAAACATAATGACCTTGACCCCCCTTATCATAAACCTGGAGGCGAGGCTCTGTGGGGAGTGTTTGGGGACCTATCACCATTCTCACAGGCCTACTCATGTCTCAGAACTATGCCGGTGAATTCACAGCCCAGCTTGCTGGTTTCTCAGCCTTCTCGTGCTGGCCCCTTGCCACTCCTCGGCTCTTAAGGGCATGGTGGCACGTTCCACAGTTAGTAAGCTACCTCTTTGCTCTGATCACAGATGCTTCAATAAGGACTGACCAGTCATGAGTGACAAATGACACATATTAGGTATGTGTGTATTAAGTAGATCCGGACATGCAGCAAAATCAGTGTCAAAGTCTTCATACATCTCTTTTGTGGCTGCTCAAATGTGCATGAACATGCTTGCCATGGGTGGTCATGTAAAATGAATGTAAAATGAACACAGGGCCAACACCAGCAAAGCAGTATAGACAGTAACCGATTACACAGAAAATCATTAGTTGTAGCCCTACCTGTGAGGGCAGCGCTGTCTCGCTGAGCCTGCCCCAACTGTGTCTGTAGGCTGCTGTTGCTGTTCTGAGCCTTCCTCAACTCCTCACTCACCTCTTCCAGACTCCGCTGAAGGGCCTGCTCACTGGACACCTTGCATGCCTGTAAAAAGCAGCGAACACAGAAAGCATTAATACAGCTGCAAATAAGAGATTCAAATATAGTTTTGTGTGTATGCTGATAGTAAAGGTCATTTTTGTATTAATTTTTGCAGTGATGATCAATTCTGCTACTTTAGTCTTGCATGTTGGATTCGAAATTTGAACTTCCTTGTCAAGGGGCTAAAAGTATTTAGTATTTATAATCGGCTGCTAGAACATTTTTTTGGTCATGCACGAAAGACATGGCATATGACTCCAAAGTCTGTTGCATCTGTCTCAAAGTTTGGGCCAAGGACATGATTGTTTTTACATCAATTTGAGGTTGGGAAATTTAAACAAAACAATCAAGAGACAAAACAGCAGCAGATGACTGAATACTTTCAGTACTGCGATAAAACTAAACAAAACAAAATCTCCCGGATGTAGGTATAGATGTATCAAAGACTACCCTAAAGAAGAGAATACAGCAGCTATAAAAATGTATGAGATACAAACTGCAGGTCAGCTTCAGAAACAGGAAGATCAGTCACCTGACCTCACTGAGCATGCATTTTACTTACTGAAGACAACAATGAAGCCAAAAGGCACTGGAAGCCAGTAGGAACTGAAATCAGAGGCTACAGCCTATGGTACATATCAGGTAGAGCCACATCGTGGAAGGAAATCAGCATCTATGTCTATGAGTACAGATGTTAAAGCAACAATGTAGCATTTTTACATTCAAATAACAGCTTAAAATTCACTGTGATGCTCCACTGACTGTTTACAATGATACCTGAGCGTTTAATAATTTTTTTTTTATATGATAAAACTTAATGTTCAATTCTTCTACTGGTCCTTAAATATGAGACACAGTCTGTAGGACATTTATGAATATGTGTTGTCATTTGTAAAGCCTCCTTTTTTACTACATAGAGGCTTACTATAAAAAACTGCTAATTACTAATAACAACTATAAGAGATCCTACTACCCTGCACATAAAGAATGCAAGTGAACTTTGCATCTTTACACTCTATCTCACTAAGGCCAGCACTGTTCACATTCCACTTTCTATCCTTCTGAGAGGCGCCACCCTAATGTGTGGGGCTGCATTCCAAACCTCCGCCTGGTGCAAAGAAATCAAACTAGCAAATCAAACAATCTGCCAGATTTCAAACAATCGCATTAGCAAGAGCAACCATGCCAAGGGGAAAAGCCTTTGCTTAATCTAGCAAGCCTAATCAAGCCTAATCACAGAAATATACACATACAGACTAAACACTGCCAGGCCTGAGAATGGGAAGTACAATGGTAGACAGCAAGACAACCGGTTTCCATGCATGTTTTGACTGGTTAATGACCTTTTATGTCAGAGGATTCAGTGACATTTGGGAGGGGGGTCCACAGGACAAAACATATTGGGTTTGGAATGTTTTTGTTTACCACAGAGCATGGCAGCACCACAGAGTTCCTAATAAGGGCATGAGGCCGATTACAGAATGAGTCACGACTTCAGAGGTCTATAGCATGCGCAAGCCCTGGCTCTGCTGCATCACTGATAGCACTGGCAAGTTGTTCAGTGTTGCCACATTAGTTCATGATAATCATCATGAGAACAGTTTATTAGTGATGTTTTTGTAGTTTTTCATATATATTGCATGCAAACCTATAAACTATATAATAGACAGGGAAATTCCAATCAGATCCAGTGGACTGGGATCAGAGCATTTTTTAAATATAGGCCAAAATAAAATATATCAGACTAAGAGACTATGAGTTTTACCTCTTTATTAACTGGCAGGATATCCAGTTTGTTTGTCAGGCTTATGTTGTCGGAATATACCAACTACAGGTTATATTGTGATGCAGACTGGATGCCCACCTGAAGCTGACAGAGTTGTTTCTCAGCAACGCTGGCTTTAGACTCCAGACTCTTCCTGAGCTGCTCTTCTGAGTGTAGAGCCTCTATCTTCTCAGCCAGATCCTTATTCAGCCTAGCACAGTCCTGGCGCAGCTTAGCCAGCTCAGCATTCTGCCTGTAAAAGCACATACAAATCAACAACCGGTTAAAGGCTATCTGCCTTGACAGTTCACATTCTTGTTTGTAGTGAACCATATTTATTATATCAACAGACCCTGTCCTTAAGTGACATTATTAGTCACTGTCATAAGCACTGTACTTTACACCACCCCAGCAGTGCACAATGATGGTACACTTGTGCAAAGCTGCTTGCCCAAGAAAACCCCATCTCCTGACGCACAATTATTATGTTGATATCACTTTCACAGGCACTTGCTTAGAAGCACGTCCCGCATCTGAGGAACCCAAAAGGGCCCTGGTCCGTGGACCTGCATGGTCTATCAGTATGCAACTGAGCTGTGAAAGCAATGAAAGCTTACTTACAGTTGGCCAGGGCAGCTCTAGAGGGACAGAAATATGACAAACTGGCAAGAGACAGTGCTCGTCAATGGAGGTCATTTTCATTTTTGTCTTGGCATCACATGTAGTGTCATCAGAACTTTTATTTGTAGCTCGCTAACTATATTTGTTTCTTCTCCTTTTTTACAGAGCCTGGAGAGGCTGCAAGGACCAGACCTATTCCTCTGAGCACATAATATATTGTCAGCTTCCAGATTGTGAGGAATTCATACATTCAGTAAATGTGTCTGAGACATACTTGCTGTCTGTCTGGCTGGTGGCTTTGTTAAGTGCATCTCGGAGAATAGAGTTCTCCTGCTGCAGGCGAGTAAGCTGAGCATTGGGGCCTTTCTCCAGCTGTTCTTGCAGAGTCCCAATCTGAAAGCATTAGGACAGAGATACACAATACATAAATTACCATTACATCCATTTACATAAGGTTTTAATGAGGCAGTTTAAACAGAATCTAATAGTTTTAATTTGTTCCACACTTGGTCACTACATAATTTCATCTGCGAAATATCAATAATATTCTAAATCAGTAATGTTCCATGAGTAGGTGTGTCCAAAATGTATACTAAATATCCATGCTTGTCCATGTGGAATTCTGAACTTCTTGCAGAGTAATGCTGTAGCTGTAATTGTGTGATTTGCTCTGCCTTTGTTTACTTTAGCGTTGAGCTGCTGTGTCTCAGCGAGGTGGTCCTGGTAGCTGGCTTGCATGCGGGCCTGCAAAGCAATCATTTCCTGTTCCCGCTTACTCAGCTGAGAGCTCAGCCTGGTCTCCACTAAAGCCACCTTTGATTTCTCTGCAGAAAGCTCCTATTAAACACAAACACACACATGGAGTTCATTATTACATCACTTGTACAGCTTTACATTATAAGAACTTTCCTGAAAGATTTCTTAAACATCTTAGTAACTCAAACCACAATTATTGCTCTTAACTAAGCTCAATTAAAATAGATTTTAACAGATAGATTTATAGATTTAACAGAACAGCTTCAAAATCATTTTAGGCTCCACTAACCTGTTTAGAATAGCATGTCTGTCATTGCTACTCCGGATTTGGCATGCTGCTAAGCGAGCAGGAAAGGCTTGTGGAAACTGTATAATGCTACGTAAGAGTCATATTTGTGTAAAATCCTTTAATATTACTTTACCTCCTCAGTCCCCATGCTTATTTCACTTCAGATGCCAATTCTGCATCTCTCAGCTTGTAAAATGCATGTGAAAAACATATCCTTTAGGGGTGGCTCAAATCACACTTCCTGACTGTAGGGGAGTCCAGGAGAAAGAAATGCCAATTCTCGCATATTATTGCTTTAAGTCATGTTTAGATTCAACAGAGCTGTCAGGAATCAAATCTGTATGTAATAGTTTAATTGAGCCCAATTCTCAACTAACTGTGGTTAATTGCTTGACCAAACGAAGAGAATGACTTTTTTCCACACAGAGCCAGTTATCCAAATATCCTAAATGAGAAGTAATTAAGAGGAGACACATACTCTTTATGGCACTGTATAACTATTATAACTATATACAGAGTTTACAATCTCATGTTGTTAATAAATAAAAAAAAGAGTCCACTGAGTAAGGTGTCCCGCAAGCAGTCAGACTTTTAAACTCAACCCCCTACCCCCAGGACCCACATGTCATAGCATGTGTAATCTGTCTGCATCTTATTTATCTTATTTATATATTGTATACCTACTACCTCAGTATCTGCTGTGTTTCATGTTTTGTGTGGGTTATAAGCTGTTTCTATGCACATTATAATCACTACCTACCCGTTAAATATCTATGCACCTTATACTCATTAACTCTACTCAGTCGTGTTTAATGTATTTATTGTATTGTCTTGCACGTTGCACTTTTGTAGTCTGTCCCATAATGTATTTGCAGTCTGCCCTGTACTGTATTTGCAGTTTGTCCTGTATTGTTTTGTTCTCTTTTTGTTCAATGCTGCGCCTATGTTCTATGAAAAATGAAATTTCATTCCACTGTGTACTTGTACAGAGCTGAAATGACAATAAAAGCCACTTGACTTGACTTGAAAACTGTGTGCATGTTTTTCCTACATGAGATCTTACTTTAGACAGCTCTCTTAGGCGGTTCTTGGCAGAAGAAGCATCTTCCTGTGCAGTAGCCATCTGCCTCTCCTTCTCCTCCAACTGTTTCTTCAACACTTGCACTGGATCACCTTTCTGAGTAGCCTACATACACATACACATTCTATTACATTAACATCATCCCAAACAACCTCCCAGTATAACAGATCAGAAGTATGAAAATTATTATTTATTCTAGAGGCATCTTATAGAAAAGTATTTGTTAGCTACCAGAATTTAAGCTTTCACTACTTGTAAGCTACAGGAGCCTCATCTTTCCACTGAAATACTTGGTGGTGTGGAGGTGTTATACCGTGTGCCAGGTGTCCTGGACTCCAGCCTTGTCAGACAGGATCTCAATGAGCTGCTGGGCCTCACTTTCAGTCAACACCATGCCTTTCAGTGTGGACAGCAAGGTCTTGTAGGGCAGAGAAAGAGGAGAATCCACAGTGTCCACAGTCACTGCTACAGAGAGGGGACAAAAGGCAGAAAATTAATTGAGCTACTCTGCTAAATACACACACTACAGCAGAAAGACATTACTCACAATGCCTTTAGATTGCTAAATGTCTTTAGAGTGCCTGAAAATAGAAAACTGTATTTACTTTGAAATAGTTGAATGATGAGCGTTCGGGACATGAAAGTGACAAATCGTAAACCTCAAACCCTGTTACACTAAATAACATAAAAATGTCTTCCCTTAATATATTACAGAGTGGCTTTTAACATCTCTTTTAACATCTCTCCAACGTCTGCTTTTTTTAACAAATGTTTTTGGACTACCAAACTGGAGCTAAACACAGATCAGAGGGGAAAGCCTTGCAAGAAAGTTTAACCTGGAAAAGTGAGCAGTAGCTAGGCTACGAAGTCCTAGAGCAGGGGTCAGCAACAGGAGTCCAGCACAGTTTGCCTGCTGTAATTACCAAATCTGGCAATTAACAGGTGTTGATACAGGTGCGCTTGAACAGAGAAAGCACAGCACAGTCCTAGAGCCTGTGGTCGTGCCCCCGTTTTTTTAATATAAATATATACTGTATATATATATATATATATATATATATATATATATATATATATATATATTTATAGATATTTTATGCCTTTATGACAGCAATACCTGTCCTCCTACTGAATTAAACACAACTAGTCAAAACCATTGCCCCATTCATACTCACTAAAAACTCATATTAATAATGTTTAAGTAATGTCCTTTAGGATTCTCTCCAGTGCTGGCATGACTAATGGGCGGTGGGACACCAGGCAGAGATGGCACTTAGGCCTGAAGATACGCTCCCATTGTCTGGCCTCTGAGAGCCTTTGTGTGCATCCATAAAGGAATAGCAAAGGCGAGTGGATTGTTTGCTCTGGAAGGGCCAGCCTGCATCCCTGTAGAGAAGAGCGAAGCCCTACACACCTTTACACTCATGCCAGAACATATTTCTTCCCACAGACCAGCTTCTACAAAGGGGCTCTAAGGCCAATTCCACATCACAAGTGGGTGGAAAAAAATGTGATGGGCTGGCAAAACGGGTTTGTGTGATGCATAGAGTGTGAGATTCATGAGGATACACTGACATGGAATTGCTGAGTTGCAAACAATATTAGACAACTAAAATTATACTCCTAAAAATAAAAGCTCAAATCCAGAATAGATGCCAGGCTTCCCCAGATCCATGTTAGTGAGTACTGGATGGAGCACCATCATTCCAGAGAACACAATTCAACTACTCCATAGCTCAATGCTGGGGGCTTTATACCCCTCTAGCCCACACCTGATTTTAGACATGGTGCCAATAGGTTTGTGTTCATCTGCTCCAGAGTCCTATGCTATTGACAATATGTCTCTGCAGGAAGTAGACAAGCTATGTGTGTGCATTCACAAATCTGTGTCAGCAATGGGTGCAACCTAAAGTAACTGAATGCATTCATTAGAAGGGGTGTCCACAAATATCTGGACATAAATTTATAATATAGTTGGAATATACCTGGTGGTGACAGTGGTTCTGGGGGTGCAGTATACATTGTAATTACTGGTATTTGTTAGTTTTTATTTTTGTATATATATTGAATATCTCAAATGCATAATCCATGGCGCACTGGACATTGCTCTGTTGTATTGGTTGGGCTGTTGTATAATACATAAGAGACCAACTACTGTTTTGCTCCACTATATAAAGAGACAGAAAATATTTATAAAGAGACAGAAAATATTTTCCAAGTGTAGGGTGGCTTTGATAATGGTTAAGTCTGCATTAATAAAATAATCAAACCTACGCTGTTGTGTATAGGCCTGTATAGTAAAAAAAAAAAAAATTAAGAGGCAGGTTGGCTATGATGTGTCTACAATGCTATCTGAATTATTTAGAGACGGCTAACGTCAGCAACTCAGTTGTAGCAGTCTATAGTACAAGCTTGGGGCTATTTCTGAAGAAATAGTCTAGACAGGTCTCTAAAATAGAGCAATGCCATCAGAAATGATGACGAACGCACACTGTTTTGCTTCCTGATGCCATTCACATTAAACCTATGTGTAACAAAGCTAATTCTTCCCAGAACAGCTTTCTCTATCTGCTTACAAGGCTAATTCCAAACTGCTTAGGAAGCTAATTCTCAACTGATTAACACTGGCACCTTTTATTGGCAAACCTTTCAATGGCATATAAACCCTTGCTGCATACCACAGCCTGCAACAGGAGAAGAAGAATGACATTCACTCAGTGCAGCTCCTCTACTGTGACTGGTAAACTTAAAAAGCCTTTAAAAGACTGTCTTGCCTTGCAGTGTTCCTCATCAGTGGTACATTTTGTTAGCATATTTTAAGAAGCTATTCAGATATTTCAGATCATTTCATATGGCTGCAATAGGTTTAGTTAAAAAGGGCTTTAAATATTCAAATGCAAGTCATCAAACACTATGGTCAGTGCCAGGGTTATGTGTGAATGCGTTTTACGGTACAGTACAGTACAGCTCATACTGTATTGTTTTAATTAAAGCAAGCAGCTAATTCATGCTAACTTAAAAGTCTCTATTAAAAGTGCTATGAGAGCCTAGAACCATTCAAATTTACAGTATGACAAATTCATACTGTAGTAATGCAAAGTAATGCAACTGACTCTGGCACACAGCTGTTGTTTCCAGGGTTAGAGAATGAACGCTCCCGTGGGACAATAGTGCTATCAACTTTCTGTCCCGTGCAGTTTGGAACACACAAAAAATTCTCAATACCTACAATGTTGAGGAAGATCAAGTTGCACAATAATACGCTTAAATAGGTCCCAGAGATCCTTCACTACCTTGTCAAATTCTATTCCTATTAATAGTGCTCTAGATTTTTACAGGTTCAAGATAATTAGTAAAACACTAACGTCTTCTGCAAGCATTCAGTGAAAAATCATCAATAAACATTTATTCAACTACTGTAAGTGCTCAGGTCATAATTGGAAGTGGCAACAGCTACGGATCATAAGTTCCAAACACAATAAAACACTGGCTCAAGGTCCTCTGCCACAGTGAAGACCAGGAAGGTCCTTGGCATCCTTGAGTGCCAACCAAGCCAGTCAACTATGAGCCAAAGCAGACAACAGGAATTTCATAACATGCTCTGTTGTCTAGCTGATAGTTCTCTACCTAAAAGCCTGCAAAAACGGGAGGCCCACACCTCAGCCGCAATCTCAGCCCCAGACATACACACGTAATTCTGCCCACAGAGTTATGCACTTTCTGGGTTTCTGGCCACAGTTACACATGTTGCCAGTTCCCTCCTCATTTGGTATCTTCATGTTTAGTTTATGGAACTAAGTCCTAAAAAGACGTCACCAAGAGTCTGCTGTAGCTGGACTGTTGCAGAGTCAATTGCTACAGACCTCCATAGGTCTATAAAGACATGGGTGAGCGAGTTTGGTATCGAACAAATGACTTCTTTTCAATCTTAGTTTACTTTATAGTCAATATTTGGGTTAGTAACTGATCATAAAGGGAATATCTAGTATATAAATTGATCTAGTAGAGTGTTTTGTATCACAGGTCCTTCCTTCCTGCTGCCGTCAGACTGCACAACCAGCACTGCTCCCAGCGGACCACATACACACACACTTAACTACACACACATGTTCATGTTCAGGGAATACTATGTGCAATACCCCCCCCCCCCCCCCCCATGTGCAATTAAGAGTCTTTTGCTGTAAATAATATTGTTTATTGCTTTTTCAATTCTTATTTATATTGTGTATATAGTGTAAATTATTTATCTACATTTTTGTAACTGAGTGTCTTGCTATCCCTTTCTGCTGTCACACTGAGAATTTCCCCACTGCGGGACTAATAAAGGACTATCTTATCTTATCTTATCTCTTAATGGATTTATACACTCTATTTGCTACTAAATATTCCACAGTCAACTGTCACCGGTATTATAACAAAGTGGAAGCGGTAGGAACGACAGCAACTCAGCCACGAAGTGGTAGGCTACGTAAAATGACAGTAGGGTCAGCTGATGCTCAGGCGCATTGTATGCAGAGGTTGGCAACTTTCTGCAGCGTCAATTGCTACAGACCTCCATAGGTCCATACAATTTCCATAAAGGCATGGAAGAGCAAGTTTGGTGTAGAAGAACTTGACTGGCCTGCACAGAGTCCTGACCTTAACCCAAAAGAAACCTTTGGGATGAATTAGAGCGGAGACTGCGAGCCAGGCATTCTTGTTCAACATCAGTGTCTGACCTCACAAATGTGCTTCTGGAAGAATGGTCAAAAGTTCCCATAAACACACTCCTAAACCTTGTGGGACGCCTCCCCAGAAGAGCTGAAGCTGTTACAGCTATAAGAGTAGCCTGACATCATATTAAACCCTACAGATTAAGAATGGGATGTCACTCGAGTTCAACTTTCAAAAAATCTAAGCACTCATTCAATTCAATTTTTGGTGTTTTACCCTATTTTTTTTTTAGGATGCATTGTATGTATTATGTCCTGAATAGCCATCCTGCATGTCTATAGGAATCCCAGTAAAAGCAAAAAGTGGGACCAACCAATAACTGAAACTGAGCAATGAGTGTACACTAATAAAGGATGCTCATACCAGACTCTGTGTTCTTCTTTGATCCTGCTTTCTTTTTGGATGGAGCTGCCAGCTTGGGCTTCTCGGCTTTAGCAGGAGCCTCGACCACTGGAGCCGCCTTCTGGGATTCCACCGGAGGCACCGCCAGCACAGGAACCTCTTTGACCATGGTTTCTAGCACGGCTACAGGAGGGGCTTGGGTCGGGGCTGTCTCCACTTTGGCAACTTTCTTGTCCTTTTTCTTTTTATCCTTGGGAGAAGGGGCAGCTGAAGCCTCTGTAGGGGAGGCACGGGTGGGGGCAGAAACCTGGGTCTGCACAGAAGTCGTGGCAGCAGGAACTGGGGAAGGTTTAGTAGCAAGGGCTGGGGCACTTTTAGAAGCAGGGGTTGGGGTGGATTTAGTAGCAGAGACTGTGGTGACTTTAGAAACAGTGGGTTCGGTGGATTTTAGAGTAATGGCTGGGGCAGGTTTACCAGCTGGAGCTGCAGTAGCTTTAGCAGTAACATTCATGGGCTCTGGCTCTTGGGCTTGCAGCACTGGAGGAGAGGCCTGGTGATCTGGTGTCGCTTTATTAGCATCTAGAGTGGTTTCTGGCTCTTGAAGTTTTAAAACGGGCTTCTCTTCCTTCTTCTTCTTCTCACGGTTCTTCTTTTCAGATGCCTTGTCCTTTTTCTTCTTCTCTGTTCGCTGCTGAGGTTGGGTCTTAGCCAGCTCCTGGCGCTGCTTAGCCAAGGCCTCTTCATAAGAGGTCTCCTTCATTGAGAAAGTAGAGACCAGGACAATACCAATTGCTGAGATCACCATGAAGCCACCAAAAACAACAATGCCAAGGGTCTGGGGGTCATAGATATCCATGATTGCAAGTGTTCTTCTTTTTCAAACCTGCCAAGACAAATAAATAAAAGACAAGGGTATTACTAACAACACCTGCACTTATCATCTGCAGCATATAGTTTGTTACTACAGACAATAATGTAATTGATTTTCATGTAATAAGGGCTCAAACTCTTTCTGTAGATCTACAGCCCCCTCTGTTTCCGGGGTCCATGCAGAATGCAAGTGGTCATCCCCAGCGGAGAGGACAAAGCTACCACATATACTGGCACAAGCCTAGCAAAAGCTCATATGATCAGTTGAAGTTTGAAGACTGGCTAATTGATTAAACAAGTGGAATCAGGTTTAGTGCTGGCTGTATAGAATGAAACCCTGCAGCCACATCGGCCCATGCAGATAAGACTGGACATGCCTGCACTACACTAAGCTAAACTAAAATGATCATCACTGTATTTATTAATAAAATTGTGAACATGCAGCAGATACGTTTTTCATACTGAGAACTTTTTGTTCTGAAAATTTTTGTTTATCCAATTACCTGTAGCATAAAGCACCCACTTTTCCACGCAGGGGTAAAATACTTCTAATAAGCTAAAGACTTAGCTTGTAAGACATGCATGTGACATGTTTTACAAGAGATGCACAAAGATGTAGAAATATAGGGAAAGAATATCGGTATTGGACAAATGTTAATATTTGACCAATTTTTTAAAACAATGTTTGATGATTGTATATTTGTTGTAATTCAGGAGAGCACAGTGTTTAGGTGACTGTTTATTCCTTACCCCATAGATTCAAATTAGTCCAAATTCCCACGGTGTACACATACATGGATATATCAGTGTCTTTACCTGATATATAAAGCATGTACTTGAAAATAATGGATGCTGGCATTGGCCCACAGTTCACATATTGGTGCCTGTAATTATTTTTTTGTATTTTGCAGTTTTTCAGCAAATCTTTTGGTGACAACAGTCATATTCTTGTGTAGTTAAGTATAGTTTTAGGCTTACTACTTCTGAAACTGAGATATCATCACAGATGAATATGTAAGCTCAACCTTAGCTAGTGTTATGTATTTTTGTTGTCTTCAAGATCATATACTTGTAAATCTGGGTTAGTGTGATTGTGTTTTTACGCTGTGCCATACTTGACACTATATAACTTGACTATATTTAGATATTAATTGATTTAGAAATAATTTATAAATGTATCTAATTGAAATGCAATTTTCCGGTAAACTAAAAGTTAGGACACCCCTACATTTATTAATACTTAAAATGCTTACGATTAGAATTAGGTGCAGCTTATAGATCATAGTTTGTTCAGATGTCTTACAAAAGTTTTTAGGTCCAAAACTGTCCTACAGGACTTCCAATAATACTGTATTATCAGAGCCCCAAAACTGCCACAATTGTCCACAAGCTGTGTTCACATTGTACAGAAACGTCCCACTTTAAGAAAAGTAGTATGAAAAAAAAGAGACATTTCCTGCTATCTGTATATAAACTAATTACTAGGTTATAATAACCTAGGTTCTAGGTTAACAGTACTAACCATGGAGAGGCAGCTTTCAGCTATTAAGCTGAGTAGATAAACGTCCTGAAGCCGGGAGATGTACAGCTGCACAGACTGTAACCACTTTTAAAAACAGACTAAAACATATTAATTCACCTGTGCCCTTGAGGCCATTTAACTTCCTGTATTTTACTGCATTTTACCACTATTTTATTCTCCTTTATTCTTAATATTCTTTTAAGTATGCTTTTGTCCAATTTATAATGCATGTTCTTTGCTTAATTTCATGTGCTTCGTTTTTATTTATTTATGTTTTTGTATTCATATGATCTAAAAACTTAATTAACTCCTGGAGGTGCTTAGAGGTTGGTAGTAAGATTATAATTACGGCTGCTCTTGCTCACTTCAAATCTTGGAGGTTTGATTGACAGATTGACTGCCAAACTTGGAGTGAGATTTTTCCCCCCTTTCTTTTAATTGAAATTTTCTTACAAAAGCCTTTGTGAGTTGCTAAATCTCAGGAATGTACTAAAGGCTTTATTTTTCTTCATGTATTATCCATGTTTTTGTTTTAATAAAAAAAAAAGTGAAAAGACAGTTTCAAGCTAGTGTACCTGTTAAGCCACCCAGCATATAACGCTCTCACAACTCAAGCTGATTTAGTATGCTAATAAAAAGAAAAGCAGCACTATCCCGGTCAGTAAGGTCAACACTCCGAGTTAGCCAAAGGTCAAACTGCTGGGAAGCACAGAGTCCATATGGTGCATTTTGCAGACTATGCAGCCAGACTGCACAATATACAGCTTGTCTTTCGTTATATCAATAACGGCCTGTGCAACACTGCCAGCTATAAAATGCAAATGAGCCATTTTTTCATTTCTGATACAAGTCTAATTCTGAAACTTGGAACCTTGGCACCAATACTGATCAGACAAAAAAACCTTAAGCTTTTTTGGTGGCATCTAAAAGTATGCCGCCAAGTACCACCAATACCCACAAATATCGGTATGCTCTGATGGTATGAAACTATGATGAATGTTTACTATGCGCTATGACCATCCTGGCCAACCAGAGATATTCCTTGATGAGCGTTCTATAGACGTTGTGTTGAACGAAGGCATTTACATGAGCCAAGAAATGTACATAATTTAAGCCAAAGCCTAATTAAAGCTGTGTAGTCCAGGCCTAGACTTAATCCCTATCTGGGAAACTAACCCACAGTGTTCAGAATACTGCAGAATGCAGAATACTGTGCAGACCAGGACCTGGACTAATCCCACATTCAATTAAAATCTGGTCCTGCAAAAGCCAAAACACCAATCTGTACTGCCAAAGACCAAACCAAACCAGCAGGAACATTCAAAACCCTGCAGCAGAGTAATACCCAGAACAATCCTACTGGGTCAGAGCATCTCCAAAAATCTGACCGGTATTGGGGAGGGGTGTTCACAGTATGCAGTTCTACCAAAAGTACTCCAAGGAAGGACATCCGGTGGAAAGGATCCCAAGGCGTCCAAGGCTCACTGATGCGATCCATGGAGGCTCAACCTCACACCTTACAGGGTTTAAAGTATTCGCTAACCAGCTAGTGCCAGATACCACAGGATGCCTTCAGAGATCTTGTGGAGCCCATGCCTCGAATGGTCAGATTTGTTGTTGTGGCACAAGGCGGACCTACTCTATATTAGGCAGGTGATGCTATGTTATGTTTTATGTATCAGGACATATTAAAAAAACATCTGGTCCTTAGAACATCTTAAGATTCGGTAAATACAACCTCAGATGCACAAAAACACAAATTACAATGCGTCATTATTTATTTAACAAAAACTAGACCAAAATGCAGGAGAAGTCCACTGATTCCATAGGAATTAAGGTAGCAACCAGGTGCGGCTAACCAATGCCTTTGAATAATTAATCATAAGAAAGTGCAACCACCTCTATAAAGCAACGGTTTTGGCACTTTGCTGGTCTGTAGCATTCAGGTGTGTGTTAACACAATGCCAAGGAGGAACGACATCAACAATCTTACAGAAGTAATTATTGCTGCCCATCAATCTGCGAGAAAGATCGACAGTGAGTTTGAAGTATTATTCACAAGTGGAAAACATTTAAGATATTTGGCTATTTATCTTCCCATGAGTGGACGTCCCAGCAAATTCGTCCCAAGGTCAGACTATGCAATGTTCAGAGAAACTGCAAAAAAACCCAAGAGATATATCTCAGACTCTACAGGCTTTGGAAGGACTGCCAGGAGAGGGCCTTGCATCTAAAACAAACCAGATCTTAACAAACCACAAGACTTCTGGAAAAATGTACAATACCCAACACAGCATATCAGCACAAACACCTCACACCAAACATCAAGCACGGTGGTGGAGGAGGGATGATTTGGGCTTGTTTTGTGTCGACCATAAACTCCACTGCACACCAAAGTAAAATGAGTCAAATGTAATGTGATTTATCAAACAGCCAAAACAGAGTTTTGGGTCATGCAACAGGACAATGATCTCAAGCACAACAGCAAATCTACATCAAAATGAAAAAGAAATGAATCAAGGTGTTGCAATGACTCAGTCAAAGTCCAGCACACAACTCCCCCACTGAAAAGCTGTGGCAGCACCTTAAGAGCGCTGTGCATAAGGGAATCCCCCAGAACGAAGTGAGAGACGAATAAAGTCATTCAGAAAAACATTAATTCATGTTTTTATTGCTAAAGGTGGCTCTACAAGCTATTGATCAATGGTGTGTACATAGTTTTTCACAAATGGCTATTGCATTTTGGCTTAGATTTTGTTAAATAAATGTTGTGTTGTTGTTGAAATTTATTATATATATGAAACTATATATATATATACTGTGAAAAAGTTTTGGAAGTATTTATCTCAGTGATAAGCTTGTAAACACTTGTAAAAACCCCATATTAGAGCAGATACTGGGAATAGGTACAGTTACATATAACAATTTAATAACCAATAAATAAATATTACTTTTCCAAACTGCTAGAGTTCCAGGTTTCTGCTGAATGCCCCAGCCAGTGCATGGATTTGGGATTTGTTCTATATAAATAATAAATACCTATAAATAATACTAGACTCCGATTAGAGAAATATTGGAGAACACGGTGATGTAGAACCAGAACTTTTTGTATGAACATTGTTCATCTGAATTCTAATATTAGTGTTTTACTGAGTGAATAAACACGTACTGCTCAGATAAGGACGGATAAACTTTTTCTTTCAAATCATTTCACAGGTGCCTAAAACCTTTGCACAGCACTGTATACATGCATGCATATCCAACAGCCTGTAATTAGGAACGGTCAACTCAACCAAATTTCTTCCCAAAGAGGTTCCCAAAGTAATTTGTGCCCACAGGGCAGGGAAAGGATAAAAGAAGATAGCCAAGCGTTGTGTTGTGTTGTGTTGTGTTGTGTTGTGTTGTGTTGCCACCAGTGGCATTGAAAATACTGCATGGGTGGAGGGACGAATGGATTCTGAAAAATTCCAGCAAATCTAGGATGCAGAATCCAAACCATCCGATAAATACTGTTGGCTCCTACAACTGGATAATGATCCAAAACGTACCCCAAGAGACTTACGTCCCCTTATGCGTTACAAGATGATCCAGGAATATCTCCGAAGCAAAGATCAGAGATAAATCCAAGCACAAGAACTGAAAGACCTTTAGCTACTAAAAAAAGTGACTTTGTAAGATGACCAATCCTGGGATCTACCAAATATCTTGGTATCAATTTATAGAAAATTACAAACAGTGCCCAAACCTTGGCTGTAGTTATAGTCTATCTTCACATAAGAAGCACTAGGAAGGCACATAACCGGAGATCAAACCTTTTCCAGTCCCAGCAGACGGAAAAGAAGGAAATCCATGAGGTTTCCAAGTTTTTCTGGGAGGTGTTAGTGAGTCAGGGCTGAGCCCAGACTCCAGTGAAGTACACTGGACTAGTGTTTTAGGGCTGAGCTGTAGAAAAGACAAGCAAAAGTCACTGGAGCTTTTAAAAATAGCCATATTTAATGATTAAATGCCTTTATTTATCTAAATACTCCTGTTGTAGTAAAGGCACTGACATGACCTAAATTACCAGCGTTGCTTAAAATGAGTCTATTCATCACATAATTGAATTTTTAAAGGTCGTAAATATTCATGCAATAAATAAAGTGCTGACTAGCAGCACATTTAGGTAGTAATGCAGCCCTACTGGCTCGCCCAGGCTTGGCAGGCAGACCGGCAGCTGATCCAGAGGGCTGAGCTCCATTCCCCACATTTCGAGCATCCTCACATCAGGACGCAGAAGCTGCAGCTGTCAAACGTGCCCCTTTCGGTGAGACTGTAATAATAATTAGTAGCAGGGAAAGTTTAAAGTACTCAACTTGATGACTTATTCAGAAGAAAAACACAAAAACTGACCGAGAAAAGGAGTAAAGTTAAGCACCAGCAGCTGCTCAAAGCTGGTGTGTATGAGAAACGGTAGGATAACGTTAGCTAGCATCGCGCTCGAGCCCTTTTCACCGTCGCCTCGCGCTCGAGCCCTTTTCACCGTCGCCTCGCGCAGGCTAACTCACTTACACGCTGAGTAAAAACAGGTGGGTTCAAATCCAAAGAAAAGTCCTCCACGAAAAAGAAAGGTCAAAATATATATATATATATTTTTTTCCCCCCAAGGCTCCGTCTTCCAGGCTCTGAAGAAGCCGCTGTCTGTGGAGTCGTGGCACTTTCTCAGCGCTGACATTACGGAGGCCAGCTGCCCACCTTCTGTTCACCAAAACAGTCTCTGATTGGTTAGAACCCAATCAATCAGGGCAGCAATCCAATGGGATTGGCTATCCGATAGGGCGGGATTTGTCCCGTTGGTGAATGTGGGAGTTGTAGTTTTTTACGGAATAATGACTTATTCCCGCAGTCTTACCACAAACAATAGCGTTTATGAGCTTTCAAACATATGCTCCTGCTAAAATAGACTGATATGATATCATAACTGATTTTCTTTTTAAATATATTTTGCACATTGATCATGAAGTTTTAATAAAAATCATTTAAAAGCCAGAATATTTAATTTTTCTAAACATGTTGATTCAATCTTGAGGCAGATAAGTTGACAAATAATTATTGTAATAACAAAAAAATGTAATTAATACTGAAATATTAAATTAAACACCTAACATGCAATTTATTACTGATTACTATATAATACATGAGTGGTATCATATATCAGCCATAAGGTCTAGGATTTGTGTAGGTCTCCATTGTGCCTCCAAGCTTTGGACCCCTTCAAGGCATGGACTCCACAAGACCTCTGAAGGTGTCCTGGCACCAAAACGATGGCAGCAGATCTTTTAAGCCCTGTACTATTCAAGTTAATTTTCATATGCATATGCATATCTAGAGTTAGCTGTGTTCATTAATGACACTTTAACCGTTTTATTTAAAGCAGTATATTAGTTTTTCATGTAGAACATATGTATCAATGTGTTGAACACCATGAACCTCAAGGCAGAGCCTAAAGAAATATAGACTTGGGTAGAGTTTAAGTGAATTAGCAGCCGTGAAGAATGAGACAAGGCAAGCAGGGAAAGTCCAGGGAAAGGTTGTGTTCTTTGCCTCACAGCAGGATTTTATCTGCCTCATCAGCACTGGGGAATTCTATGGAGGCCAGGATTAGGTATTAGGGCAAACAGGCCTGTTGCCCAGCTGAAATCCAAACGATGGCATTAGAGTCCTGGCTGAGGCTGAAAGGTGGCCAAATAATAAAGACTGCTGCCTTTCTTTCTTGCGCTGGTGAAGAATGGGGTAGCTTTTATGGTTCAGAAAAGATCCTTATTACTTTTGAAGAGCTCGAGTCTTCACGTTTGTTTGGTAACTGGTTTAAATGGCACTATTGTAATAGCAGTGCTCCACCAATGTTGACAATGCTATGAAAGGTTCTTCATTCACATTAATTCTGCACCCGTTGAGAGGTTTCCTTTGGTGGGGTTTATTGTGTTGGGTGTGAGAAGGTTGCGTTCATTTGTTTGCTGTGGGTGTGGATGCAGTGTACAGTAGGCATTGAGATATGTCACGCTGCAAGCTTTTTGGGATACAAAGGCTAAAGTGAAACCATATACGGCATAACATACCATAGGTCCATCCCATTCCGCATCCCATCCATTTCAACACCCATCCTGATCCAAGTTTATTATTATTAACACAAGAACATTCCAACGCTCCTCCTGGGTAGTAAAGCGTCCAGAAATACAATAATTTCATTTTGCAATTTAGAACGGCTTCTTTTTTTAACCAGGTAAAGAATTATTTATCCAATGGGAAGCAATTTAACCCTTTAAGGTGTATTCCTCGGTTACTACAGGGACTTCTATACAAACTGGTGGGTCTCTTCTTTGGTAAGAGAAATTTATAATAACACTTTCGGTTATTTTCCATAGGGAAAATAAAAAAAACTGTCCTACAAAAGCCTATCAGTAGTCCTATGTTAGTCCTTCATTAAATCTGAGGCAGGATTAGACGTTACCATTGAGACATGAGGCATGAGAGTGTACCCCCTATGATCAGTTCTGCACTGGTAGCAGCGAAGACATCAAAACTATGCAGCTCATATTATAGACCAGGCGGTCAATGCCCTAACCTCAACTGACCTCAGCTACCTGACAAGATACAGCCTCTCTAGAGGGGATAATTCTACCTGGATCTTTTAGTATAGCTACATACCTGCATACCCCACCAACTGTCTATTTATGATCCAACACATAATCTTAGACCTGCACATTCTGGTCTTCTGCAACCCACCCACCCCACTGTGTACATTACAGACACAGCAGGGAGGCCTCGTTCTGTTACTTTGCTTCTATACTGTAGGACCGAATCACATAATTGCATGTTTTATTAGACAGTTAAGCTCGCACACACTTGAAATTCCACAGTTTTGTATTATTATTTTTACATTTCATTATTATTTATTGGCTAATTTTGCTTTGCCGCACTTGCATTTCCAGGCACTTTAGTAGCCTTAACTTAATAATGTTACTTCACAACTGTAACGTTATACTTTTGGCACTATAAAGCATACATCACTAAGCAAAACACCAAACACAAAAGCCATTTTGGTGCTATATAGTTTGTAAAGAACCATATTGAAGAGTTTTACCAGGTAAAGAACCATATATGCGTTCCAATGGTTCTTCCACTTAACATAATTGTTCTATATAGAAACCTACAGCCTTTTCCTTGTCCCATGTCTTACAGATTTTGTTGAGTCATGATTACTGAGTTTATGCCTCAAGAACTTCCATGTTCTAGTTTCAGTGTGAAAACAGACAGTGTGAACTGAGACATATTCATACACACCTAACTTAGTCCTACTTCCCATTTATTCATTTCCTCATGTCATGTGATTACATCATGAGGTATAGTTGGACTTTGCTTGAGGCCAGTCTGACAACTGCATGCAGGCTGGTCAACCACTAAACATCTACAGTAGCAGCTTTCAGTTTTCTGCAGAAGTGTTCTGCATCTCACCATCACCAAATAATCCCAAGCACATTCAGTGACTCTGAGGTCTGGACTGGTTCTGGGAACACCAGCAGCTTCAGTAGTCTGGTGTTTAGCAGGCAAATTGTCCTTTTATTTGTGCAGCTGAGCTTCATGATTTTCAGACCCATGGTGTTGAGTTGTCTTAGTAGAATGTAGAATGGGCCTAAACACCTGTGAGGTTTCTGCCAGAAGTGACAGTGGAGCTTGACGTTCTCCTGTCTCACAGATTTCTTTTGCACATGTATAATGGCAATTAAATATTTTAATTACTATAGTGATCAGAGATTACTATAGTAATTAAAATATTTTATTGCCATTGAAGGTAAAGGTGCATGTATTTGTCACTGTACACTGTACAGCGAAATGCGTCCTCCGCATTTAACCCATCTGTGGTAGTGAACACACAGACACTAGTGAGCTAGGGGCAGTGAGTACACACACACCCAGAGCGGTGGGCAGCCAACTCCAGCGCCCGGGGAGCAGAGAGGGTAAAGGGCCTTGCTCAAGGGCCCAACAGTGGCAGCTTGCCGAGCCTGGGAATCGAACCCACAACCCTGTTATCAATATTCTGGCGCTCTAACCACTGAAACACCACTGCCCATTATAATTATAATAATTATTAACTTTTAATTACTATTAAGATATTTTTTTAATTAATCAAATATAACGTAACTATGTAGTAGACATTTAAGTATGTGGAAGAATGCATAGCACAGAGCACCAAAATTGTCCAAAATGGGAAGAAGAAAACTTAAAGTATTGATATACTGATTTCATCAGTTTTATCATTCTGAGTGAACTTTAACAAACGACTTCTGGCAGATGGTTCCCTATTTACACCAGCAGCAGTGAGAAGCTGAACAATGGCTGCCACAGAGTACAGTACAGAGTAGGGGTGGGCAGTTCTTGAGTCCTCGAGTGCCGGATTCCTGCACAGTTTGGTGCTTTTCCAGCTCAAGCACACCGTGATTCAACTCACCTGTTAGTCGCCAGGTTTGGTAGGTCTGTTAGAGCAGGGAAATCAGCAAACTGTGCTGGATGTTAAGCCCCTGTTGCCCACCCCTTGTATAGAGTGTCAATTAATGCACAACTTTTTGAGCTTTCAATAAGGTCAGAACGTGGTTGGGTATGAAACTTGGAAGCCAGGAAACAACCTACATGGCTTTGTAGGGTTTTATATGTAATGTTGTTGATGATAAAACAGCAGCACATTAGAAATAACATTCCCCAGACCATACCTAAACAACAAACCACTGAATGACTTGAACATCTGAAAGACAAAAGTCATTCTAATTGGACCTCAGAGAGAAAATGACTAGAGTTGCATGACCCAACTTCAGACTCTTCTCACTTTCTGTATAACATAAAAGATATTATATTATTCTACATACATTCAAGCTTCTGGACCTTTTAAATAAAATCAGGCGTATCCAGCTAATTACAGACCATAAACGACATGGGTCTGAATCATCAGAGCACTGAGATGAAGCTTGGTGTGTCAGCATCAAACCACTATGACTGACTGTGGAAGTTCAGTGGAAAAATGATTATTATATGAAGTGAGAAATGCAATGTTTCAATATGTCCAATAGATTTTTTTTGGTACTAAATACAACTGCTACACGTGCAAAGGAAGTGATACATAGTCAACAGTATGACTCATTAAACCCACATTTTTTTTTTAATTCCACTAAATTATGTCATAAAATATATGTGTTAATGTAAAAATTAAGTCAACTATAACAGGGGATCAGAAAAGTGGCTGTTGCTGCTACTCTGGGCCCAGCGCGCTGCTGAATGCAGTATGTAGCCAACTTTGCAAAAACAGGCAAGACAACGCTAATCATGTGTGCCAAATCCTTTGCTGGTGTGTGTCTATATATATATATATATATACACACACACACACACACACACACTACCACTATAAACTCCACCACCTCAGTCCACATACTTCTTTCACTTCAGCGACAGGTCTGGATCTCTCAGCTTGTCCAGAAAAACCCTTTAGGGTGTCCTTTAGGGGTGTCTCGAAGACCTTCAAAGCAAGAAGAGCCAATTTACCATAGTCCAAATCCAGCCAAGCTAATCAAGCCTTTCTTTTACTTTATATGACAAGTTTAGTGAGCTCATTTCATGCAATGCCTTAATTATTTACTACTGGCTGCTTGTACTAAATTCTGCTACAGCCAGTCACACCCAAGCGCCGTAACACAGATGTAGGTCTCACCATCCACAGTGTCCACTAGCCAAAGAAGTGAGTTGAGTAATGACAGGAATTGATGGGAGGGACTTATGTAAACACTATTAAGGAAGGAGTCCACTTGCCAAAGTAAAGAAGGAAAAAAATGCAAGTCTTCTACAAGTGATGAGAAAGGAATGGAAATTTTCACTCCCACAAGTTTTACTTTTCAGTAGAGGCACAAACAGTTCTGATTAAGTTCTTTAAAAATTCTCATTAACAATTTAACAGGCAGTGGTGGCTCGATTGTTAAGAGTACAGGGTTTGTGATCACAGGCTCATGGGTTCAATACCCATCTCTGCTAAGCTGCTATTGCTGTGTCCTTGTAGGTCCAGGAGTGGCGTAGAGTGGCTAATTCTGCGCTCTCACCCAGGCACTCTGTTGTATTTGCAATGTATTGATATTTGTTTCATAGCTTTAATAGTGGTATAAATCCATTATCAAAAAGGGTCAACAATGCTTATGACCGGAACATTGATGTTAACATTGCAGCATTAGGGTCACTTGGGGTCTTCTTTATAATGCAACACCTGGCCTGAATGTTTTGCAGCCTAGTATCTATTTATGAACTTACACATTTTGTAACAGTGCTTATATACTACATCTGACACATCTGAAGTGCAGAAAATGAGGTTTCTTATGAAATGTCACTTTAAATAATCACACAAAAGGCCTGAAAACTGAAACAGGGCTTCTTTAATGCCATCCTTGCAATACTTTTTTTTTCTACAAAAAATGGACACTCCATAGGAAAAATTCTACTTTGAAATCCATTAGAAATACATTCAATTTTCAAAACATCCATATAATCAAATACCTGAACTCCGACATAATTGCATGTATCTGATTTGAGTGCTTTTAAAAAATATCTTCTCAGATTGCGGAACACATTTTGTGCCATTACACAAGAAGTTTTGGTCCACTGGTAATGTCATATGCAATGGGTCTAAAATGTTAGTAACAAGAGAAAACGTGTAGTTTAGTGTAAGAAATAGCAAAATCATGTTTAAATCAGAAGCAGCAGCAGTTCAAGCAAAGGGCAGTTCAATACGGGGGGGAAAGCTACATGATGTAAAGATTATGGGACGTAAACATAAAATAATAAATTGCATGCTGAGGCACAGGCAAATGCCCACCAGGGCTAATCTGCCTCATGGTTTATAGCTAATTATAAACAAGGTGTTCGAAAACACCAAAGCGCAAGATCAACGTGTATAGCTTTTAGAAAGAGTATAGAGGTGAAGAAATCCCTCTATCTAAACATCTGGAAGCTCTGGTATTGTATAGTCCTGGACACCCACCATTTGAGTCACTCCACCAAACACTGGGCACTGCCAAGAAAGACTAACGTACCCACATTTTAAATGCAAAACAAATTTTTGTTTCATAGCATAAATATTTCTGGGTGGCTCATAAGAGATTTTTCACATTTTGACTTTCTTCCATAAAGTGAACACTGTCAGTTTCTGCTCATGAATGGAATTACAAAACCCAAACTAATAAGCCACTGAGAGCAAATGTAAGTGCTGCAATGGAGGCAGCAGAAAAAGAAAAACACACACATTAAAAAAAAAAAAAATAACCCTGACCTTTTCTTGGACACAACCCCTGTCTCGGCTTCATGGTGAGATGCACTTACGTAAGCTTTCACACATAGAGAGACAGAGTGTGTGACGGAGGCGAGACAGGCACTTCTGTAAACATGCTGGAAACATCTTTCGTGTGGTACTGTCCTGATGTGTAGGCCTTAGCAGTGGTTATTGACGATTGATGGGGCTTGAGGAAATGTATCCTGATTCCCTTTGAGTAGGCTGGCAGACATGATCAGGCTTGTTCAGCTGAGGGTCAATTCACCTTGAGCAGCTCAATGCAGCCCTGCAGAAGGGACATGTTGTTCTGTGGAGGGGAAATGAATTGTCAGAAAGACAAAAAAGAGAAAGAAAAATTATAATTCTGGGCCAACAATGATAACTAATGTCTTGTACAGAACCCAGTAACGTAGGGGTGGGAAAGTCCATTCCCTTCACACCTATTCTAATCCCCGCTGCACTGCAAGCTTTTCACAGGGGTTATCAGCTAAGAACTTCCTTTCGTCAGTGCTTCACTAGGTTAAACCCACCTCATCCCCCAAATACTTTAAAAAAAACCTAATACTTGATGTTACACATAGGGCCAACTACACTGCAAGTTTTTCATAGGGGTCATCAGGTAGGCACCTCACTTTGTCAGTGTTTGGCTGAATTAAGCACAGAACACCTCAAGAAGGCTCAACAGCGAGGTATGGCTTCCCAGACCCACTCCCCTCCAAGCTCACTTCCAAGCTCATATCTCCCACAATACCACATTTTTAGTCACACGGTACCCTTTTCCTGCCCACCCTCAGCCTTTCTTATCCAGAACCACCGACTAGATCTTTCAGCTACTTTCGGCGTCCTCTAAATCCGAATTCAACCAGCAAGAACATAATAGACTTCGCTACAAAAACCCCAACACCTATCTCTACCCACCCACGGTCTCTCACCTCAGCCACCAAATCTGCATATTTCAACCTTTTACTTTTATTAGGTACACCAATTTCATCTTCAAACAGCACTATTAGCTCTATAAAATAAACTATACACTAGAATTAGAATTGTCAGCTGATACTGCAGTTGACACAACTGCAGAGTGCTGTTTCTGATCTTGTCACCCTTTTCACTGCTGTTAAGTTGTTTTTTCCTGTTCCACAGAAAAAGAAAAAAAAACTTTGCCTTGGCCATTTTAACATTAAAACATTCTGAGGCTAAAATACTTTAATATAAAGCTGTGGAGCAGGCAACTGCGAATGAAAAATTAAGTCATGCACAAAATTCACCTTTTAGCAATTCTACGTTCTCCATAATGGCACATAGTGCTTGAACCCAGATGGTCGCTATTTGCAATGCAATTTGAGGTCTACAGTGACATTTTACATGTGAAAAAAATTTACATTTGCCCCTGAATTACTGCAAATGTGCTTGGGTTAGTCCGAAAGTGAAGGTGCATGAGTGTTGCATGAAACGTACAACACTCAATAACAACAACAGGGCTCAGTTCTGTTTCTGTTTTGTTACTATACATTAGTGTGAGGTGGTTTGGAACAGGATTACTATAACAAATTATCCAATTCACACTTACACATAATCACTACTATAAAACTACAAACATTCATAGTGGATTAAAATCATGGAGCCCATTTCTAATCACCCACAATTGGCAGTATATTCCCAGGTAACACTAATGTAGCTCAAAAAGCAATACAACAACACTGCTGATATAGTCCTCACCTTGGCATGCTTTATCTCTAGTTCGGCCATCTCGATCAGGTTTTTGCGGAAGGCCACCACACGCCTGCCCTTAAAACTAGTGAGTTCTGTAAAAAAAAAAAAAGCAAGAAAAGAAGAAGAAGAAAACAAAAGAAAAAACTTGATTGCTCAGTCAAACAGACAAAGTCAGGGCTGGGGTGCTCTGAATTTACAAAAAATAAATAAATAAATAAATAATTTAAAAAAAACAACCCAAAACACACCTTGTTTGCCAGACGCAGAGAGCTTGTCAAACTTTTGCAGACACTGTCGCTGGTTCTCCTCAGCCTGTGCAACATCCTTGCTCTTCAGACGAGCCTTATCCAGGGCTTTGTTGGAATTCTCATAGTCGGCGAGGGCCCGCGCACGCCTGTATAAAAGATCCTGAGGGATAGGAGGGGATTGGAGAAGGGAAAAACACCCCAAAACACATTATGGCTTTGCTGGTCAATACATAGTCAAACCTACACGATTTTATTTTTGGAGTTCATCACGAAAAAGACCTAGGAATGTTTTATCAAAATAACTGATGTGTACATGACAAAAATAGTTTAGGAAGGTTACGGCATAACTGGAGTTCAAGAAAAGTTTGTGCTAATGTGACTTGACATTTTGAATGTACAAAGCATTCACTCATCTTACCAAGGGTCAAGCTGCAGGGGCATCTTAAGTAAGCAAAAAAAAGAGACTGACCGTGCGCAACCAATATTGTAAAAGTATGACGATGTCTGAACCAAAATATTCAACTATTTGGAAATTCATCCATTGGGAAGGTTTTCAGGTTTTAACTTCGGGAGTACGGTTTTAACTTTTGTTTTTTGGTGGGACAGGAGGGACTAAATGTGGAAATACAGGCTACTCAGCTTGGGGGCCCTAACTCTCGCTCATTCCCAACACTGAACGCCACTCTTCAGATCATGTCAGCTGTGTTAAAATGCTTTAAATGAAACTATAACAAGACAAAGGTAGTGTGCCAAGTATGCTATTTGAAACTGGCGTGACCACAGTAGCACAACATGCTTACAAAAAGAACATGCTGTGAGTAGACTGTTGTTTGACAGTTCAAAAATCGACCCCATACTAGCTAGCAACTTTTGCTTAGCTAATGTGTCTTGTCTAATCGGCATGACAACTTTTATCTGGTGCTTAAATAGTAAAGTTGCACATAATTACATATAAAAATGTGCCCCACTTTGCTTCAAAAATAATTAACCAGCAGCCAGGGAAAAGGCCAGCACCAAAAACATCCCCATCAGAACGCATTTTCTCAAAGGCTGGTCCTTCATGAACAAGACCAGAAGCTCTCTTTCACAATAGGAAGAGAGCGTAGGTAGGCTTAAGGCTCAAACAAATGCAGCCTGGTTGTGATTTGTATGTTTGTTCAAAAGACATTGTCAGTTTAAAATGTGCTCTGTGCTGCTGTTACTAGAATGCCTCAACACCCCTTCCCTCCGAGACGAGGCTCCAGATGCTCATTACTGCCAAAGCCCCCAAAAAAACTGTATTTGGGACAGCCCTACTGCACACAGTAGCCTAGACTACTCTTGCTGTCTTGTAGATTGTAGATGTCGATTGCAAACTATTTGCAAAACTATAGCATCACTCTTGTAAAAGCTTTGACATTATATTTTCTGGAAACTGAGAAAAAAGGTATGTAAAAAAATAAGCACATTCTGCCAAATCAGACATTAAAGACCAATGGTAGTTCTTACCTTGGCAGCTTGAATGTCTCTCATGTAGTATCTCAGCAACTCTGTGAGCTTGAGCTCCTGATCTGAAGCCACTCTGCCTTCCACTTTCTATAAAGACACACACACTTGAACTGCAAATCTAGCTAATAATAACTGAAAATTAATCTGAGCCATTAGGAGATCCACAAGATCTTACCCTGAGTTTCTCAAGAAGCTCGGAAAACTTCTCCAAGTGCCTGTAAGGAGAAGACACAGTCATAATACACACAGTTAACATGGGTTTATTTCCTGACACCACTGAATCGTTTGGTTTTGTTAGGGTTTTCTTTTAGGCATTTTGTTAGCCTTTGAAACCATACAGATGCCAAACCACAGAAAAAATGGTTGCTTGTATTATAGCTCCCTCTGCTGGCCCAATTCAAAGAGAGTCAAATGAACTGAAACGTTAGAAAATAAGGGGTGGCCATACGACACGAACATATGTGAATGACCAACAAGGGTTACAAAATAAAGAAAAGTCATGAGGCACCATGTAGAATATCCAGCGGCCAGTATCGGAGAACTGCACCCAAAGCACTGCATTTAACAGCCCTGTTCCTCATTTACACCTGGAACCTTGGAACTAATGAGTCAGTTGGACACAACTTGGACATATTCACTGTGACATTAATGGCTGTGTGAGGTTTTCTTTGGAAGATAGTTAAATCTATACTGCTATACAAGCATGTCCAGGTTTCATGTTGCTATACATAAAAGAAAGACACACACTACATATCATAGTCTTACAAAATAAGAACACAATATCAGATTTGTTTTATTGCAAGGTGATAAGTTATTTTTTGCATGGAGTACAAACATAAAAGAATAGACCCCAAACTGAAGTTCCTATTTTGTAATCTTACACATGGTGTGTAGAAATGCTACCTTTGAAGACCTCACCTGCATTTCCTTTTCATCAGAACAGAGTACTCACGTTTTTAGGGCTGTATTGTCTTCTGCACCAATGTTGTTCAATGTTGCAGAAATATGGATGTAATCATCAGCAACATCTAAAGGGAGGAAGCAAAAAAAGTAAGGCAATGACTAGTTTTCATTTCAGCCTGTATGTAACCCACCTTATCTGTAAAAAGTTGACGCTCTCTAAAGATAATTATTTCCACATTTGGTGTGAGGGTTATCAGCACAAATATGTGCTGAGCTTTTAGAATTATTCCCAAAGAGCAGCATTTTGAGCTTTTCTACCTGTTGGCTGAATATAGTTATAGATGCTGCATCTTAAGACCTTACTTTTATGAGCTCTGGTCATCTTTTCAGCTTTGGCAGTTGAATCCTTGATCTTGCTAAAATAATCTAGGAGAAAAGTCTTCTCCTGCTCAAAGAACTCATCAACATCCTGCAACACACAGAATTCCCAATGGTAGTTAACATGCATGATTACTACTGAACGTCTGGCTGCACAGAGTGGATAGTACCTACGGATTAACATCCATAAAAAAAAGATATGTTTATATCAGCATATTAAAAAAAATGCAAAACCTTAATCCCTGAGATGAGGACTTCATCAGCACTCTTCACCATGTTCTTAAAGAAGCCACCAAACATTTCTTTAGCATTTTTCCTCCTCACAGTGAGCTGAAATAGCAAACACAGAAAAGCAGAACATTCATGAGACCAGAAAGGTACAAGGTTATATTAACTCAATCATAAAGTGCTGTCCAAACCTGAACTTTGGCATGAGCATAGCATGTTATATAAATATAGAAAAAATCTATTTCTATGAAGATGATGGAACTGTTGGACAAAATACCAATGTTAAAAAAATAAAACCCACTCTCCCATGCTTCAATATTTCTATTTTTAAAAAACTAAAAAGGTAAAGGTGCTAGTCACTATAAATACACTATGAAACTATGAAACATAAAATTATGTTGGGCAATGCTACTAGTTATTGCAATTTCCAGCCACCTGAAAACGATATCTGTCACAAAGCTTTCATATCAGTTTGACCCTAGAATAAAAGGCTGCTGCCCCCATTTGTTTGGTACATGTGGTTGCTAGTGACTTTGTGTGGGTTGCACAGGAAACATGTGGTGTGTCCAATGATATCTCCACAGGACAAGTGTGGGTGCACGTTTTAATCCAGCCAGAGCACACCTCAATTATCTGACTCTCCATCTCCATAAAATCACTGTAAGCACACTCCCACACATGTCCTCTATATAAAGTAGACCCTTCAAAATGTCCAGGTTAGGTACAGTTGGTAGGTGTTAAATATACAGTGTCAAAGTCTGATAAATACATGATACAGCAGCAGAGAGGAAGCAGAAATGGTGATAAAATGGCATAAAGTAAGTAAATAATGATAAAGCTGTCTGATGTGATACATTGTTTATTTTTTACTATATTGTGCATAAAAAAAATGATTCAGTGATCATTTTGAAACAAAAGCCAGAATATGAGCAAGAGTAGAAACTTCAGTACACTAGGTGGCGATTTGCTTGTTTCGCTCAAGGGAAGTAATCCATCCATTCCCTCACAACAGCCACACTATAAAAAGTGGTATGCCTTTCAAAAAAATAAATAAATAAATAAATACATGAATAAATGAATAAATAAAACACCTTTTAAAAATGATTTCATGTTGTATTACGCAATTGGGCAACTGGGTTTGTTCAACTCAAAGAAATACTTTGAATGAACCATTATTCGATTCATAGTATTTATTTGAGTTGGATAAATCCAGTTCAATGGCATGTTATGTTTAACATAAAGTCATTTATTTTAGGCTGAACAGGCAAACCAATTTTTACAGTGTAGCAGATATGGGAAAGAATGGATTACTTACTTTTACTTTTCCCATCTAGTGAGCAAAAGGAAGACATTTCATTTGAGTCAATGGGGTCTTGGGGGCGGTTCTGCGACAGCTTATTATTTATAAATACCAGGAAACATGATATCACATATTCTTATATTTGCCCTTGGTGATGTAGGCAAATAAAAGATGCCATTTTAGAGGCAGCCAAAAGTCATTACGTTCTAATTGAAATTAGTCTAAACACCAGAATTTTGTATCCTGAGCAACAGATCATGAATCATGGAAATATGAACCATATTCAGGTAGACCTCACTGAAGGGGTCTGTAAATTTTTTTGTTGTTGTCCCAGTGGACATTGCTGGCTGCCTGTCTTTCGGCATATGTTGAATTACAAAATTTAAAGAGAACTAAAATAACTAATATTGAAAAAATATATATAAAATGGGGAAGCAGCATCTGAATAATCAAATTCTGAATAATCAAATTCTGAATAACGTTAAAATGAAATTTGGGGATAATAATACTACAAGGATTCTATGCATTTGTGTACCCCAAAAACAGCCTCCATAAAAGCTAAACAACAGCGATACACATTAGTGCTTAACTAAGCAGGATGTGGCCCTGGGGTCACCATCTTCCTGTCAGTCCTCTCTTCATTCCATGTGGGTCCATCCTGCCAACACTGCAGCTTCACAGGAACTGAAGCCTGTGTGCATTTTGCTCTTAGAAAGAAATAGAACAGAAAAAAAACAAACACTCACATCCTGGTCATACTCCAGGAATATCTGGAAGTTTCTGTCCTTGCTGAAGTTTGGGTGGGAAGAAAGCCGTTGGAGGAAAATTTCGTGCACCTGCACAGTCTTCTTAAACACAGCCAGGTACTCCCTAAAGAGCAACACAATAAAACACACAACCCAAAGATTAAAGACTGACTAAGAAGTACATAGAACAAAAAAATACCTAGAACTGATAACAGAGTTAAACAAACATTTACAGCAGATAACTTGTTAAATTTACCTTTAGGGGAAAAGGTTTTTTTTTTCTTTTAAAGAAACTGATTTTACAAGTAAATGGCATTAACAATGGAAAAGCTGTAGGGTAGTTATAAATTTGTGTTTATATATAAGTCAGAAAAACATTTTTCAAACATTAATATGAATGTGACTCAGAAAACAGGCTCTATATTTTAATATGATGTACTTCAGAGTGAAACAGGATATTCTGGTGGGAAATAACTGTGGGTGGGAAATGATGTCAGCCATCAGGATATGATTGGCTTATGAAAAGCAGGTGCAAGTCTAAAGTAAACCATGGGGGCCATTCTCCTTCTGTCGTACCGTTGGCATGAAATCCTGGTAGTACAGGAGGTAGAATGTAGGTAGCAGGAGGGGGGTGGGACAATGTGAAAATGTTAAATCAAGAGTCAGGCCATATTTATTTGAGCATAGATGTGCAGTCAGATAGAGTGGGGATGCTAGACAGAAGGTGTTGGATGGGGAGGTAAAACAAGCTACGATATTATTGGTTAATATAAGAGTTTCTTTTTGTAGTTTGTAGCAAAAAGAAATAGTAAATATCTAAAATAAATTAATTATATATGCGTGTCTTCTTTGTCACTATACAGCACAGCTGAATGCATAAAACCAACTACAAACAGGCACCAACAACAAAAAAAACACATGTAAGAGACAAAGGAGTGTGAAGAACCTTAATCATTTTCACACATGAACTCTGGAAAATGGTCAGAAAATTAGGTCAGGACATTTTTTGCAGTTGCCCTTTCACACCAAGCATATAGTCAGAATTTCCATGTCAGATGTGTTCTCACTACAGGAAATGTTCTGTGTGGTTTCAACAATGGGCAGTGCCTGTGTAACATGTGCATTAAGTATGACGTGACCCACTGTAACTTGAAATTCATCTCTCGGACATTACCCGGACTTTGTACTTTACATACAACTGATTCAGATGTTTGTGTTTACACATACAGCTCCTCCAGGCAACGATTTGGAAACGTTCTTGGTTCCCATGCATTTCCTACGCCTAAAAGGTTCACACTCACACTGTTTCTACAGTAAACCTCCTATGGCTCAAAGAACAGAGATCATGTGTTTAGAACTCACGCCTCCAGTTCCTGCTTCATTTTAGTATACTCTTCCTTAGTCATGGTGGATTCCCCTTCTCCGAGCTTGTGCATTTTCTCCCTAGGGCTCTCAAAGTCAGGCTTTGGTGGAGCAGGGGGAATCTGCAGAAGACAAAGAGAGATTAGTGAGAAAGAAGTGAGAATGCTGAGCAAGACTGTAAATTATAATTGACAACTCACTGAGCATTTAATGGGTCACAAACTCAAAAAGCAAGTCAGTTTAAAGAGTGCCAGGCAGAGGTTTGACAAAGAATGGATTTAGTGGTGGCTTTATCAACCCAGGCCATAAAGTACTCACACTGCTTATAACCTTTTTTTATGTTTTTGAGGCTCTTCTGTTTATTTAAGAAATTAGAAAAACTATGAGTGCATTATTACTTTTGCCAATTCACAGGTGACAACTCAATCGCACTAGTCTCTACAACACAAAACAACAAACAAGTAGCATCATTAGAAGGTTTAAACCTATGGCTCGGGGACTGCAAGTTTGAATCCCGAGCCATGTGACTTTGCCATCAGCAGACAGAGTCTGAGAGAGCACAACTGGCCACACTCTCTCCGGGTGGGTAGATGGCGTTCAGACACCAGCACAGGTGGTGGAGCGGAGCTGGGGACCCGGCACTTTCCTCCAAGAGTCTGCCCGGCAATGTTGTATCTTTGTACACATCAAATGAGAAGGAGAAGTCCCTACCCTCCTATTGTCGGGAGCATTGCAAGTGCCAAGGGTTGTTGCGAATGGGACGGTTAATTGGAGAAATAAACTGACAAACAAAATGATTAAAAAATAAATAAATAAATAAATGTATATTAAAAAAAACAAAAAACTTGCTAATGCTGATATTTGTTTCTGCGTGGGTGACATTATTGGGGCCTCCTTTGCCACTCTAATGTTCTTGTACACAGAATTTCATTTGTTCCTCCCTCTCTCTTTCGCGCTCTCTGGCACTTTTTCAGTTTCTACTCTCCACACTTTGGCTTTTACCTACACTAACCTTTGCATAACCTTCTAACATTACACATAAGAATCCTGTCTGCCTACCATAATACCAACTCACCTACCATCTCAACTTTCTAACAGGAGCTGCAGAACAAGGATACAAGGCTAAATGGGAGTCAACAACAACACAATCGCAAACAGCAGTAGTCATTTAGAAAACAACCCCGTTCCCACAGTGGATCACAGAGCAGTTCAGTTTCCAAAGGCTCAGGAATCCTTGTTAGAATAGATGGCAAGGCCTTCCAAGGAAAATCTGGCTGCCACCCTCAGCTAAAACTAGGTCATCTCTGGACATTCCAGCCGAACAGTAATCTAACACATTCCTGCAGACACAGAAATAGCTGACTTACCACAAAATAGGGCATCTGTAATGTCTATCCCAGGATGTCCTTGAAATACACATTACTGAAAATGTTAAGATAAGCTGACAAGGAGCCTTTGGGGGAAACATACACGATTTCCCCCTTCGTCCTGATGCAGCCGATCAGGCCAGAAGTTAACTTGCGTCTAGTTCTGCCATGGAGCTAAGAAGTATTTTCAAAGTGTCCAATCGGTTTGCATCTCTTTTATTAGTGGTTATGGTTTGATTTGATATTACTATATACATCTATACTCATGTATGAGTGTGTATTGATTATCAATGATTAAAATTCATTAAGAACAATTACAGGCACGGTTCTCGCATTGGCATTCCCGCAACATTTCCATGAGAAAATGCAACAGAACAGACATTTCTTCTCAAGAACGGCTGGTGAATAAGCCCCATTGAGTTTCTGTTAAAGAACAGAGAGCTAGGCCTTATCAGCTCTCAGTATTCCAGCTCTTTGCTCTTTGTCAGTTAGGTCAACTGAAAACAAGCAACGTGATAATTCGATGAGGGAGAGGGGGGGGGGGACTAAAACGTTCACCTAAAAGAGCAAACGTCATATTACTGGCCTGTCTACAGCAGTCTAGCGTGTACACGGCACTTCGGATTAAGTTACTGAAACTCACGATGAGGCCGGCATATTCCTCCGTCTCCACGAGTGTGTCATGCAGCCAGATGAAGTCCTCATGTTGTCGTGGCACAGAAAAGTCTGGCTTCTGGAAGCTGTTTAGTGTAGTCTAAAACAGACAAGTGCATGTTAATAAGCATGACAAACTGTAATCCACCTAATTCTATGCAACACAGCTTAACGTAAATCCTCAGCCCAAAGTGGCATTTTTGCGTACCTTGGTGTGGACTGTAAACTTGACTTTGTCGCGCTCACAGAGGGCATCAGGAATGTCGATGAGAAGCGAGGAATCATTGTTCAGGTCCACGGACACAGAGCGCAACTGGTTGAACAAGGGAAAAAAGCTCAATTTTATTGTACATTCGCAAATAAGCTCTGCAGTTCTGTGTACACTGGAGCACATAATCAGTATTATGTCTCCCCAGCAAGTGTTTTCATGTCTCAATACAGATAAATGATGGGAAATGCTATTACTAGCCTATTCCAACAAACTCATAAACATACATGTAGATATGCTAATGTGTCATCATACACTATACAGACAAAAGTATTGGGACACCTGCACATTCATTGTTTCTTCCTAAATCAAGGGTATTTATAATTAACAAAAACAAAACTTTGTCTCTTATTGAAGTAACTGTATATTGTATCCTGTATAGTAAATTGTCTCCACTGACTAGGGAAGGCTTTCTACTAGATTTTGGAGCATTGCTGTATGGATTGCATTAAGCAACAAGAGGGTTAGTAAGGTCTCCAACTTCCTAGCTCATCCCAAAAGCACTGGATGGAGCACCACCATTCCAGAGAACACAGTTCTTCCACTGCTCCACAGCTCAATGCTAGGGGACTTTATACCCCTCTAGCCCACACCTGGCTTTAGTCATGGTGCCAATAGATTCATGATTATCTGCTCTGCTCTATTGGCAATATTTCTTTACATTGACTGGATAAGCTGTGTGTGTGTGCAAATTTGGACCAGCCCTTAACTGGTGTGGTTATTCTCACTTCTCCTTTTATGAGAAAAGCAGTAGCAGTTCAACAGCGCATGAGTAATCTTCTGTACCACAACCATGTCTCCGCACCCTTCATTACGTACTGTTTATTACTTACCTTACATGTTATTACATTAATGCAACACATTTAATTATTACTTCCCTCTAATCTGGTCTAATCTGGGCTTGAAGCTGAAGTAGACCGCAGTCGTCCACACAAACAAAGAGGAAACTGTACGATAAAGCTCCACAACACAATTCTACTGCAACTTGTAAACACCAAGTCACATGATTGTGAGTATGGATTGCGATGCATTACTTTTAATGGCAAATTATGCCTCCAATCAAATTCTTCCAATATTTAAATTCACATATTGCCTTCAGGTAATAATGTACGGGGAGAAGCAGGGGGAAACTTCCGCTTTGTGGTAGGAAGACAGCCCCCCCCCCCTCTCTGACATGTGGAGTCAGGAATGATAGAGGACAGGGTTATAAGGGAAGTGACATGGTGGTGAAGGGTTGAGCAGACTGGTTGCACTGAACAAGGTAGAGATGGAATTTATAGGAAGTTAGATTAAGGAATTAGATTAAGCAAAATGCAGTTATTTCCTAACTCCATATTTAGCAGATATTCTTATCGAGAATATCTTATCGAGAATTGTCTTGCCCCTATTACATTTAACTACAATATAACCTATTATAGTGGTGTTAATGATTCCTGCCTAGACAGGAGCCAAACTACTGTGTACAGGGCAGTGGTGTTATCCACTGCGCTACTCAACTGGAACTACCAGAGCCCCCCGTGCAGACAGATGCCTTGGTCTGAGCACAAAGAGCAACCCCAGCTTGTACTGTAAAAGGCCAGAAACCATCCTTAAAATTCTCACAGCTCCACAGAGGTTCAGATACCCGAAACCATACCAACTAGATCAAGATTTGTGTGGAGGAAAGAATCCAGCTAGGCCAGCAGACACCTAGATCTCCTAGATGACAACGTCAGCTGAAAGCAGTCCTCAGAGGAGTTGAGAAACATCCTTTAAACATTCCTCAGAGGAAACAGGAAAGAGCACTCTCAGAAGAGCACTCTTTCTTTTGCTTTCTCGTTCCCTCATGAAAAAAAATACATTTGATTTTTCCCCTAGTGTTATGAGCCATTGAGGGTGATCCTGCAAGACTGCTGTGCAAGCTGGACACGGGCTTTCATTTGCCATCAATTGACAGACAACGTGTTTTGGTCTGTGCCTTGCTTTTCTGTGCAGAAAGCACCCAACTCATCCCAAAAGCATTGGACGGAGCAGCATCCACCATTCCAGAGAACACAGTTCTTCCACTGCTCCACAGCTCAATGCTGTGGGGCTTTATACCCCTCTAGCCCACCTTTGGCATTAGGCAGCATGGTGCCAATAGATTCATGGTCATCTGCTCCAGAGAGTCCTAATCTATTGTCAGCACTACAGGGACTAGACAAGCTAGTGAGTGCATGCGTAAAGTAAAGTAGCTGAATGCATTCATTAGACGGATTGTCCACAAACATTTAGAGATATAGTGTAGTTAAAGGCGGTCCTGGATTATGTTGACCAAAGTGATTTAGGTTTGTGGGGGTGCATGAACACCCTGACGCCACAGCGTAAACCAATTAGTCAAACTTACTGTCCATGACAGTAAGAGAAGATGGCCCTAGCTGGAAAACACTGCTCTCAGTGGGCAGTGGTGGCTCAGCGGTTAGAGTGCCGGGATATCGATAACAGGGTTGTAGGTTCGATTCCCGGGCTCGGCAAGCTGCCACTGTTGGGCCCTTGAGCAAGGCCCTTTACCCTCTCTGCTCCCCGGGCGCTGGAGTTGGCTGCCCACCGCTCTGGGTGTGTGTGTGTACTCACTGCCCCTAACACATGTGTGTGTGTGAGTGTGTGTTCACTACCAGATGGGTTAAATGCGGAGGACACATTTCGCTGTACAGTGTACAGTGACAAATACGTGCACCTTTACCTTTACCTTTTAAAAGAAGCTAGGCTAATGGAGGACGGCCAATCTAGAGGTCGGTGGGTCAATGAAACAAGAGGAGTCCTCTCTATTTGGGCTAAAAACACAAGCCCATCTATGAGGCTATTTAACTGAAAATTTGCAAGCCATCTGCACTACTTGTCTCGCTCTCGGTCTCGCTCTCGGTCTCGGTCTCTCTACACGCGGCAGTGAGAGGGTTGGAGACGATGGTTCAAACAAGAACTCATGATTTTGAATCACCATTTCTGGAGAAAACAGATAAAGATCACATGTGTTCCTTCCAGGAAATACAACTTGAAACAAGGAACTCCTGAACAGCCCATTACACAGACAAATTTACAACTCGTGGACATGTTTCATCTTGACATCAACCTGATTTCCAGTTACGGAAGCAGATTTAGATGTACATGGCAGTTTCAAGGAGGACATGCCCTCCCTAATGAAATTACTGACTCATGCACAGTTTAAATGGAGTCGATTACTGCAGAGAAAACGACTGTGACACAGAGCAGAAATCTGTACATCTGGCAATGATGTTCTCACGATTCTGTAGTATCTAAAAGGAGCCACTACTCAAATGGAGAAGCCCTCAGCCTCCTTACTGGAATGTAATAGAGCTGTGGGGCCCACTTATGAGAGGACCACCTCACGTCAGAGGTTACATAGGCCCCATTTATACCTGGCCACTTCATCGGTCTTGGGCCACAGGATTACCAAAAGAAATGGCACAACAAAGGTATCTGATGATGAAGATCCACCTCTCTAGAGAACTCAAGGTTCAATCCTGGATCGGGTTGTGGTGCAGCTTGGCATTGGTCATGTTGAATTAGACTCATGAGATATATATATATATATATATAGGAAATTCTTTAAGACATGAGTTGATTCAATTCAAATGTTAATATTTCTAAAGGCTTTTCATAACAAATGTTGCCACAAAGCAGCTTTACAGAGATCCGGGTCCAAGCCTCTTTTGAGTAAACCAGTGGCAATCCCTCGGATCAAGAGGAGGAGACCTCGAGAGGAACCAAGACTCAAGAAGGGAACCCATCCTGCTCTGGTCGACACTGGATAGAACAATAAAAAGCAAAACAGCAATAAACCGATACTGAATTAAGAGAACAGCCACCTGTAAGCAAGCAATCCACCTGTGTCAGCAATGGGTCCACCTTAAAGTAGCTGAGGTCCCAAACACACGGTCGTGTCCAGCTACTTTTGGCCAGATACTGTAGGTTATGCACACTGGACTTGAGAATCCATCCAAACAAGGACACCCACATTAACGCCCTAAGATTTCTAGTGTGTTCTTGCTGCTGTTTGTTTGTTTACTTCTGTTTTTCCGTCTCACCATCAGACACCAGCTGCTGTAATCAGCCCTGTGATAACGGTGGGTGTTTACTGAAAGGGATATTTAACATCAATGCTAGAAAACAAAGAGCGGAGTATGAAAATTAGTAAGAAGCATCTGCAGCATGCACTTATCTGTAAGCTATTAAGACTACGTTAACCAGTAGTTTCCACGCTTTACAGCTAAATAACTACCAGTTTCCCTCTAGTAAATACAACTATGCTGTGGCATCTATAACCAGACATCTTGTCCATATATTTTAGACACAACTTGAAGGCGGCATTACATGCATGTGCCTGAACATACAAATATAAAAAATTATTATTATTATTATGAAACTATTTAGTTTAGTGAATATGAAAGATTCAGGCCTGTCCACCAGCTACCAGCCCACCCTTTCAGTTAGTAGACCCTTTTTTGGCACTCATTGCCCTTACTGCAAGCTTTCTCAACGTTGCCAAAACGTTTTAATCAAACAATGAGCAACGTCCTGGTAACGTTTGATCTGACTGAATTTGGGTCTTTTTTTTTTTTTTTTTTTTTTTAACTATACGTTTTGGGAACGTTACTTCAAACGTCTCCATAACGTTAGAGCTCAACTAGCGTCAGCTGGGTGACGTTGTGTGCGAAGCGTTCGAATAACGTTGTGATGCAAACCATTATCACGTCAGACGTTTTCAGAACGTTCCTGAAACGTTAGCTACTAACGGTAGGGTTACGGGATAAGCTTCAGTGCTGAACGTTGTTATGTTATGGGGACGTTGATCTGATGTGGGCTGCTCCACAGCTGCTGATCATGTGAAGTTCTACGAACTTCTCCAGGTGCGCCCTTCCGCCCTTCCTCCCTACCTCCCTTCCTCCCTTCCTCCCTAACTTCTGAACAACGAGCGCGCGCGAGCGGGCTAACACAGCGGAAACAGCGCGGCGAGGCCTACCTTCTCCCTGTCGCTGTCCTGTGAGATGGCTGTCATGGTTGTAGAGCTCCGTTTTGTGTGTGTCGGAGGCCCGCAGCTGAGTTCTGGAGATGTTTGCAGCTAGCTGCTACTTTTACTTTTTCTCTTTCGCTGCTGAAGGAAGGAGCGCTTCAGTGGAAGCAGGAGAACCGACGAGGGGACCGCTACCGCCTCCTACTGTGCCGGAGCTGTCAAACACACACGATTTGTTCGCCCACATCAAAAATATCAATGTTTTCGACTGAGTACATTTGCTTAGATTTGCTCATTCACATATTTTTATTTGTTATGCTTTCATACTGCGTCCTATGTACAGAATTCCCGCCCGTAAACCCTTACAGCGAAAGTTTGGGCTGCATTTCAAATAGCGTCATACTCCCTATATAGCTAGTGCACTACATGAGACACATAGAGAGTGCCATTGGCTTTCACAATGAAATAGTCCACTAATGTCTATCGAGATTACATACACCCATGACTGATTCCTAAAAGTATTTTTTGGACACGTAATGTAGCTAATATTTAAGTGTCGATATCAATAACTGCGTGACCTATGTAGTGCACTGTATAGTGTGTAGGGAGTCAATTGAGACGTAGCCTTGCTTTCACCGCAGGCCTGTATATTCACGTTTATTTTCACTGTCTAATTTCGCCTTCATGTATACTCTCAAATTACAAATTCTGCTTGTGCAAAAAAACTAGATATCTTTAAAAAAAAAAAAAGGTGTGACTAGTCAGAATGGCTTCATAGATCTGCAGAGAGATTATTACTAGTATAAAAAAAATTATAGTTAATATTGATCTCTATGAGAAATCTAGTACAATGCATTTCATTATTATGTTTTATTATTATTATACATTTTGTTATGAAGATAATAAAATAATATTTCCACCATATCGCCCACCCCAACCTATAGATTCACCCCTAAATAAAAATTCGACTAATGACTGTTGGGTGTGCTCTACAAAAACACGATAGGAAAATATTATTTAGCTAGAGACTTTAAAATTAATATTCTTTAATCTAATTAAGTAAATAATGTATTAAATTGAGGGAACAGGTTGTATTAAGCTGACTAAGGGATTTGTTAAATTACTGGAATGTTGTTAGTGTCTAAATATTATTTTTATACCTCGATACTTTAGGGGCTCCGTAGATTTAGTATTAATATGATTAATATGGGGTAAAAAATAAGATGAATATTCTTAACAGAGCTATTAAAAAAGGAGGACTGTCTCTAGGCGGAACGATTGTTTAAGAGCACTGTCTTTGTTTTGGCCGACCGGGATTTTGGAGGGGGGGGACAAAAAAACGGAGAATTGTGGGAAGTGTAGTTTTTTGTCGCGGAACCGTTACCGCTTGGATGGACTGTGGCACTACACTTCCCTACTAACCGGCTAGCGTTCAGTTTGCGGCGTGTTGGCGTGGCGGGATAGTTGTGGAAGTAAACTGGCTGGCTGGCTTTCTCCTGTAAACAGGAGTTACAATGGCAGTGCGTGAGCTGTGGTCCCGGGCTCTTTGTCTGAGCCGGGTGGGCTTCTGCTCTGGACCTTTCTCTGTCAGCTGCTCGTTTTCGTCGTTACCGTCGTTGTACGCCCGTAAAAAGAGCAGTGAGTACAGCTCTGTGGACACGGAGTACTACTCCTCCCTGGTCAGGGCGGTGGTGTCCACCAGAACCAGCTCCCAGACTCCAGAAAGCATAGAGGAGGAGGACGACTGGCTGTTCGGGGCGGTAGTAAGGTCCTATCCGAGCCAGGCGCCCAAAGCGCCTAAAAACCCCTGGCCGCTGATGAATGACGCCAAGAGCAGCTGCCTTCACACAGAGCATGGAGAGGGGGAGCCGGCCCGCGTTAAACTGCAGAGGAAGTCAGAGGAACCCAGTGTCCCCAGTGTGACCAGAATACTGCAGAAGACCATGTCTGAGAGCCAGCTGTTTTACTTGGAGAGGTGGAGGAAGAGGATGATAGCTGAGATGGGGGAGGAGAGCTTCAAAGAGTACAGCCTGAGTATGACCCACCCCCCATACCCACCCCCCCATATATACACTAGCCAGGCATTTCTTTAGGCACACCTACTCCTTCATATATTTGTCTGATCAGGCAATCATGTGGAAGGGAAATATCTAGGTCAGATCTAGGTCAGAAGCCAGTAAGAGGCAGACCTGCACAAATACCCACAGATGGTAGGGTCAGGATGTGGTCCCAAAACACCTGAATCCATGAAGCCAACTTGATGGCTGTTTGATAGCAAGGGAGGGTCGTACCCATAGTGTTCCTAATAATGTGCTCACTGTGTGAATTCACTTTTGTATTAGCTAGGCACCAGGGATGGGATTGGGGGGGGGGGGGGTGTGAACACCGTAAACGCAAAACAACCCCATGAGACCCTCGAGATGAGGTGGTCTCGAGCGTAGAGGTTTGTTTGTGGCGAGAATGTGATCAGCCAGGTGTTTACTAGGTATGTCGCCCATATGATTACTACAGCTATGAACAAATGCCACCTCTGCCGTTTCTGCAAGTTGAATAGCACAGAAATCTGCACTGGTCCAGAAGACAGGGCCTTCTTCCTGTATATATAATTATATATAATTACATATAATTTCTGTATATATAATATATAATAACATAGAATTTATTCATTTATTTATTTTTTTATAATCAGTATATGGACTTTGAAACTGATTATGCATTTGGGGTTTATTGGGTATAGCAGGTATTGAACATTTTTCATTTTAATTGACCCAAGCAGTGTAGTGTCCTGTGGAAAAATGTAATTAATTTCAGATTTAAAAATAAATTATATTATTATAAACAGAGGACACATATTTAGGCGCTCCGTAATTTCGCTGTGAAAAAAAAAATGTATGTGACACCCCTATTATACAATTGCAAATGTTAACATGCTTGCACAACTACAGGAGAGGGCCGTGGCAAAAGCCCCTCATTTACAAGGATTGTGGCATGTTGCATACAGTGGAAACAACGATTGTTCACTGTATATCCACTGTATGTTCACTGTATGTGTAAGCTGTAAGCTTTCTAATTCAAATGTTCCTCATTTGTTTTTATTTCAGATCTGTTTAAGCATGGGAAGCTGTTCCATGCTGCCATTGAAAGTGTCCTAACTGATGATAACTCCCCAAAAGATGATGTGGAGTGTTCAGAGGAAGTGTCTGGGTATCTGCAAAGCATCAGTCATGTGCTGGAGGATGTCACAGGAGTCAGAGCCATCGAAAGCGCTGTAGCGCATCAGTCACTGCAGTATTTGGGCGTAGTGGACTGTGTCGCCATGTACAAGTGAGAACTGAGGAGAACTTTCCCAGCAAACATGTTCATGTGGGGCCTTTATGGGTAGCCCAGTTGGTTTGGTCCATGTGGGCTCCACATATGAATGCCCACAGGGGTCCATATGTCCAGGGGGGTTTGTACACTGCACATGGGGCCTAAAGATTAGAGTGGGCTCTAACGATGGGGCTTATTTGAGAAGCACAACTGGTTCCCAGCATAAATGTATGTACCAACCCACTGAGAGCCCAATTAGCCCACAGCTAATGCTCTGATACATGATCAGGTTTGTAAATTGTCTGGGGCTGTCATAATGAATCACCTAAACATGATTTAACAAGTCAGTTATAGCTTAGATATATAAACTCTGCTGGTTTCATTATATATATATTGCAGCATCAACTTGAGGAAAGACTGGAAGACTTTACTGGCTGGAGACTGGAAGACCTTACTGAGTCTCTGTGACCAAAAATCAGATATTAGTGCGAATCAACCCAGAGTTCCTTATATACACAGCCGTGACATGCTCCAAGTGTTACTCTCACCCATGTCCTCCTGTCCCATGCCAGCAAGAGCTGGTCCCTTTTTATGCCGCTGTCAAAACAGCTCTGATCCATCAAGGCATTGACTCCATAGAACCTCTGAAGGTGTCCTGTGGTATCTGGCACAAACCCATTAGCAGCAGATCCTTCATGTCCTGTAATTTGCAAGGTGGGACCTCCGTGGATCATATCAATGAGCCGAGACTCGGGTGCCTATGACTCTTTTGCCGATTCAGTGGTTGTCCTTCCTTGGACCACTTGTGGTAGATACTGACCACTGCATACTGGGGACACCCCACAAGACCAACCTAGACCCAGTCATCTAGCCATCACGGTTTGGGCAGATTCTTACCCTTGCTTGTTTTTCCTGCTTTAAACTCATCAGCTTTGCTGTGAACAGGCTGTTTACTTGCTGCCTAATACATTCCCAGTGGGTAGGAATTGGAAATTTCTAATTTGGTGTCAAAATAGATTGATAGTGACGGCACTGAAATGATAAGTGGGAGTACGTTTCTGTTATGGGTAATATATGTTTTTGTCACCCTAATGTTGTCTTTGTTTTTACACACAGGGGTTCGCTGTGTGTTATAGACTGGAAGACTTCGGAGAAGCCTAAACCTTTCCTTCATAACACATATGACAACCCCTTGCAAGTGGCTGCCTACATAGGTGCCTTAAATAGTGACAACAACTACAACTATCAGGTGTGTATATTTACTTTCAATGATGCATCCATGTAGAAAAGCTAGGCCAATACAGCTAATGGCTTTTTTTCCTTTCCATATTGACTATACTGTTTGTTTACATTGGAATCTAGCCATGTACTAAATCCAGTGGTGCAAGGTTAGGTTACAGAAAGGAGGAACAGGATACACTCAATCAGGATGTTGCAGTTGTTGTTATTACACAACATTTACACTCAGCAGATACTTATAAATCAATCAAATAGGTTAGTTCTTTCAGCTCATTTTCTCTATATCTTTTATCTTTCTGCAGGTAGAAAATGGACTGATAGTGGTTGCGTACAAAGACGGCTCGCCAGCCCACTCGCACTGTATGAATGCGAAGCAAGTGAGGCAGTACTGGGAGAAATGGCTGTTCAGATTAGAGGAATACATGGAGAAGGAAAAGTGACCCAAACTTCACGGACCCAAAGAAAGATACTGTTAATGTGGAGTTATAGCAGTTAGGTTCAGTTGTTCTCCAGCTCTTCTCAGTTTTAGGAAAACGTATTTAGAATTATGAAAGACAGAACAAAATATAATTTCATCTCATCACATAAGGCAAGTATTTGCACATACTTAACAAATACTTAATATCAGTCAGCTTTACTGCTGATGTACTTTATGTTTAATAAGATTTGTTTCCCTGAGTGGAGAGAAGTGTTTTACATCAGTTATGCAAAAAACATAAGAGGTTTTAATCTAATAATAAACCTCTATGCCTACACTATGTGCAGTTCTGGCAGATATATAACTCTGATTGTTCTGATTTGATCTAAACCACATTCCAAGCTTGGAGATTTTCACTTTTAGTTTATCGGTTTAAAATCTTCCAAATAATCATCTTTGGCTTTATTGCCGTAAATGCATCCTGCTGTGGAAGTCACAATTAACAAAGCTATTATTTTAGGAGATCATCGTCTGAAAGGAACTTTCAGACCATCCGGTTAAGCAGTGTAAGTACTCATTAAGCACCGATTTAGACATTCCATCATGGTCTCTTAATAACTGTTCTCTGTAATATGCTCACAGAACAATTGTTGGATAATTGTCAGTTTTTAAGAAACGGTGGATTACGGGTGTTAGTGTTGGTTATCTAAGTGGTGTGTTAGAAAACCATGGGCTTTGAGGATGATGGGATTACTTTTGAGAGAAAGCTTGGACTTTTGAAGTGAGTGTCCGCCCTTTGTGCTCCTTTTTTACAATGTGACCCGCAGTGTTTTGGCAGGCAGTAACTGACATTGTGGAGTCAAATGTAGGGAGGAAACAAAAATGGAGAAAACAGACAACCTATTAGCAGTCTTGAGAGGAAGGTGAGATTTCAGTGTTGCTTCAGTGAAACTGTTGAGTCAAACAAACAAAAAAAAGTTGATTATTTATAGATGATTCCATTTGTATGCCTTGTACCATTCCAGTTTTTTTTAACTGGAAACATTTGGACTAGACATTTTTACACTTTATCTAATTAGATTTCACTTTTTTTGCAATAGTATTGCACTGTTCGACATTCAGTACTGTGGGCACCTAAGCTGGGCAACCAAACTTCTTAAAACCATGGATCTCAACAATAATCCAGATACCATTAGAATAGATGCAGGTAAACAAATACTGTAACAAGTATTTCTCATTTTGAAGAAAGTAGTTTAGGGAAGCTTTGTGCTAAATTACTTCTGGATGCCCCAGACAGCACATTGTTCGATTCCATTAACAGCTCACCTGATTTAACATCATTAAGCACTGATTTACCAAACCACTATAAATAATACTAGACTCCCATTAGCTGCCCAAGTAAGAAGCTTTTTCATTTTGATTTTCGCAGGAGACTAAAGATATACATGAAAACACCCATTTACTCTTTTGCTGGTTCACCGGTTGTCCTTTCTTGTAGCACTTTTGGTAGGTTGATCATGCCATGTTCCCATGTCCTATGCCAGCAAGAACTGGTCCTTTTATGCTGCTGCTGTCAAAACAGACCTGAGACTTTCGAGGCATCAAAAGGCAAGACCTCTGAAGGTGTTCTGTGGTATCTGGCACCAAGATGTTAGCAGCAGTTCCAGCAAGTCCTACAAGTTGTGAGGTTGGGCCTCTACAGATTGCATAAATAAGCTTGGGTGCCAACGACTGTCTTGCAGATTCAGTGGTTATCTTGCTTGGATTTTTTTTTTTGGTAGGTGCTGACCACTGGATACTGGGAACACTCCACAAGACCAGCCTAATGGTTTTGGAGATATTCCCAGTTGTCTAGCCATCACAGACGTTTTATTTGCTGCCTAATGTATCCCAGCACATTTTTGGAAATTCCTAATTTAGTGTAAATCACTGGAGACAATGTATTTTGATATATAGAAAATTACATTTAATGTAAATATAAAAGAGGCAAACAGTGTGTGGTTTGTAAAACATTATTTTAGCATTTGGATGATTCAAATTAAATGTCATCTTATACATTGATATGTTTGGAATCTTATTATTCCTTTTATTCTTATATTTTTCCAAATATCCAATGCTTCCGTAATGCCCAGCAGTAAATCAGAGTCTTTTAAAAGCTGCTTTGGCCCAGGCCCGAGTCATCTTGGACTAAGTAATGCTTGGTTGAAGCTGTACCAAGTAGCCCTGTAAGACGGGTCCTCTTTGAAACCCAAACTTTCAAAGAGCCTGTAGGACAGCTTGTTCTCCTCCTCAATGTAGCAGTACACTGGGTAGCCCTCAGAAAAGAGCTTTTTTGCCATGGCACTGATCAGGGCTTTGGCATAGCCTTTCCCTCTGTGCTCTGGTAGAGTGTACAGGATTCCTATTGCACAGTAAGAATAGGTCAGTATCCATGCAACTGGCTGACCATCTGAGCCCAGCACACAACACGAAGGGTAATTCAGGATCATGTTCCTAATCAATCGTTCACTGAATTTTCCACTGCCAAACTTCCAGGTACCATTGACCAGAGCAACATGAGCCTCTTTGAGAGAGGACACCTGTACTGAGAGCCTGTGGATGGTAAACAGAAATAAAGGTTAAGCAGACATTAAGCTGGGACTCCGAATCTTAGTCCTGGAGGTTGTTTGGTGTGGTGTTTGTTTTTCAGAAGACTGAGATGTTCTGCTAAAGGCTGTTATTAAGATACTTTTGCTGTATTAGGAAGAACTGAAACTTAATCTGGGCTATAAGAGTAAGAACTACGGGAAAACGGTCTATCTGAGTGAAGTTCCTCATAACTTCTTCTTAGTGTGGTCAGCGCATGCCTGTTCTGCACTGCGTAAAGTCCAACCACTCATTTCTTCTCCTTTACTTTTTAAAATGATTTTTTTGGCCCACAAGGACTGGTTGTTGTGTTTAATGAGGAAACTGTGATATTACATAGGAACTTGTTGTGTTCAACTTTAAGCTGTGGAAACTACCAAAGTGGACCCGCTCGCGGTCATCAGAACTGAAATGATCTGATCAATGATATCCAATAATTTAGTTTAAGCATTAGTATCAGCTTTTGATTCGTTTTAATACATAAGATTATTATATACTTTTACTGCACCTTTTTACTAATGTTTCTTTTTATGTCTCAATTTTTCACATAAATTGTAATACTTTTCTTTAAGGTTTATCTTCGCCATGCTGTGGTAAATTACCCCACAACATATTTTATATAATTTTGGCATGTTTTAGTTGCCTTTTTATATTTTGTTTTGTTGATATTCCATTTACTTTACTTAGTTTTCCTTTTTATTTTATAAAATATTTGTCCATTCCCTACTCCATACCATAATTTCTGCAAACGTGGCTGCAACGTGACTGTTTGTATTACAGTCAAACAGAAGCACACCTGATTCCTTATTTAATCAGTTGGTCTCTCACAGTTAGTCTTTACACAACTAATCATGTGCCCAGCTTGGCTGGAATGAAATCCTGCAGCAATACCTGTCCTCTGTTAATCATGCTGGTGACACCCAGGTGTAAAGCACTTCAATCCAGCATTAGAATGTGCATATAAAAAAAACCAAACGAAACAAGTTACCCATCAGTTGGAAGTTTGGAGAGATCCTGCAGTATCATCATGTGGCACAAAGATAGCTGGGTCTCTGCCACACCTTTGTGGGTTGCTACTGCTTTCATGGTCTCTGCATGGCAAACGTCAAAACCTAAGGAAAAAAGTTCAAGTGCAAAGGTCAACCTGTAACTGTCAAGACATGAATTTCAGATTTCAAACCTGAATGCTTCTCTGTACTTGTCAAATGTTGCTGAATCCTAAATTACAAGATTGTGAAAGAGACAAAATGTAAACACTGCTACATGTGACTGCAGGAAGGCCCTTTGGCAGCATAAGCCTACAGTTTTGTTATATGATAATAGATGCAGTTTAATAGTAGACTTACTCTCAGGCAACATTATTTCATTAGGTCTATCAGCACAGATTATTTGCTTATTAACCACTAAACGACCTTCATTCAATTCATAGATTCCTGTGAGATTCAGGGGAAAGTGTACACGGGACAGACCTTGGTTTTGGGACACTGTTTACCGCAGGTTGTGGCAGCGGTCACTATTCAAAAAGTCAATTTTCCAAACTACTGAACTAATACTAATATAACCTCACTCCATTTTCACTGAATCTGGCCGTTCTTCTTTACAATGTGGCATGACTTCCACTGAAAGTTAAGAAGGCTTTCTCTGTGTCCTGTAAAGTTCACATTCCTATATAGGCGTGCCCCTGGTGACTCATTATTTCTTTGCTTAATCTAGGTCTGTGTAACTGGCCTATTCATTCCTTTGACACGTTTCTACATTCATAATAAGAAAGATATTAATACTTAGACAGTTGTACTGCGTCCAGTCGAGAATATCTTTCCCAAGTAGTACTTTTTTGAGAGCAGCTTCATCTCTGGTAAAAATGCTAATGCCTTTATAAAGGTCTGTTTCCTGTAGGCGAGAGTAAAAGCCAACATTAAGGTGGTGACTAAGCAACAACTACTTTTCTCAGCACATTATTATACAAGACATACTTGCCTCCTGTTTCACAGGTCTGACGAGAAGCACGTCGAATTCTGGCCAACGGTCCACTAGCACATCTATACGGTCAGCTTCAACTCGATTGATTAAAAAAACAAAGCCATAAACCTGGAAACAAAAACTGAACGTTTTAATAAGGATTTAAAATCATGTATTAAGCTTCTGGATCTAGTCTATGTAACCTTGCAGTAAATAAATTATTTTTATTTACATTTGCCACATTTTATTAGATTATTTGTCCAGTCCTGACCAACTACCACCAAACACACATACATGTAAAGTCAGATCATTCAACATAGTTAGATTTAAGAAGATCCCTATACATTTACATCTACTGCATTTAGCAGACGCTCTTATCCAGAGTGACTTACAAAAGTGCTTCACTGTTTTCTCAAGAGGAACCTCAGCTAGTTTGAATAGACTAAAAATTCATAGATGCCTCCAAGCTTAGATACTACTAAACACAAGCCAATATGGAGACCATAATACTCTACTCCTCACCCAAGTACTCTCTGAAGAGGTGGGTCTTCAGTCTACATTTTAAGACACATGAGACTTCATACAACACTAGGATTTTTCACGCATTTGCTCTAATAAATCTCTAAATATCTCTTAGTCTCCTTCAGGCAGCAGGACTAGCCTCTCTGCTACCACACGTCTTCACTCTGCTCATATCCAGCTCACCAGTACTACTGTTCTCCAGTCTTTGCATAGCAGAGCCTGGCTTTTGGGGCAGCGCTTAATACAGTGGATTTGAAAATAGTTATGGGTTATAAGTAGAGCTGGGCAATATGACGATATTTTATTGTATCATGATCAATTTTGTTATGATCATGATATGCTTTTCTAAGCATATTGGGGATATTGTTAGTTGTTAATAAACACTGATCAGCTGCAGATTTCAATACAAACAGTGTAATTAGACTGGTTTAATTGGATGAAGTGCAGCAGATGTTGAATTAGGGTAACTGTATTCAGTATGGGAGTGTATCTGAATAGTAGTTTATTAGAATCTGTTGCTACTGATGTATTTGGACTGTGATGAGATGTATTGTGATAAATATCGTGTATCGTAAAAAAAAAAAAAAAAAAAAGGAAAAAAAAACTTATATAACATTTTTACCATATCGCCCAGCCCTAGTTATAAAAAAAAAGGAAAAAAAAAAACTTATATAACATTTTTACCATATCGCCCAGCCCTAGTTATAAAAAAAAAAGGAAAAAAAAAACTTATATAACATTTTTACCATATCGCCCAGCCCTAGTTATAAAAAAAAAAGGAAAAAAAAACTTATATAACATTTTTACCATATCGCCCAGCCCTAGTTATAAAAAAAAAAGGAAAAAAAAAAACTTATATAACATTTTTACCATATCGCCCAGCCCTAGTTATAAAAAAAAAAGGAAAAAAAAAACTTATATAACATTTTTACCATATCGCCCAGCCCTAGTTATAAAAAAAAAAAGGAAAAAAAACTTATATAACATTTTTACCATATCGCCCAGCCCTAGTTATAAAAAAAAAAGGGAAAAAAAACGTATATAACATTTTTACCATATCGCCCAGCCCTAGTTATAAAAAAAAAGAAAAGAAAAAAAGAGAGGAGACGTGAGAGATGGCTCATGGAAAGAGGCCTCAAAAATGGTTCTCTCACTGATCACCTTTCTCAGTTTGAGTTCAGATGAAGTTGGACGCCTCTGTGGTATTTAAGTATCTTGCTGATTATCATAGTGGGCCAAGAAACCTTGTTCCTCCTCAGCAGAAGCTCAAAACATACATTTGGTTGGGATCAGCAAAAACCTTGCCTAGAAATGTGGCTTCCCAACCCCATGTTGGAGGTCAAATGAGCTAGGCTGAGATTTGCACCCTCTAAGGGGTGCATTCAAATGGGGCAAGTGGGGGAAGTGCAGCGCTCCGTCATTGACCCCGTGCTACACAGATCCGGCCGCACTAGTTTCCACACATGTCTAAAACTGCCTGGCTGTTCATTTTGAGCATAGTGTATTCCTAACATACCTGCTGACCTCTGCGTGCACCAGACTTGGCGTAAGCTGGTAAGGAGTTCTGGCTCCGGCTCCACCTCAAATGGTGCCGTAGTTATCAACAGCCATAGACCACCATTTAAGGTAATGAGATGTATTGTTAAAGTATCGTGAAAAAGGCTTTGAATATCAGCATATAACATTTTACCATATCGCCCAGCCCTAGTTATAAGAGAACGAGGAGACGTGAAGGAATATATATAACCCTAGGCCTCAAAAATGGTTCTCTCATTGATCACCTTTCTCAGTTTGAGTTCAGATGAAGTTGGACGCCTCGGTGGTATTTAAGTATCCTGCTGATTATCATAGTGGGCCAAGAAACCTTGTTCCTCCTCAGCAGAAGCTCAAAACATACATTTGGTTGGGATCAGCAAAAACCTTGCTAGAAATTTTACTAGAAATGTAAAAGGGTGGCATTAGATGATCATCCTAAATGGTGTGAATTGTTCACACACATGTTGGAGGTCAAATGAGCTAGGCTGAGATTTGCACCCTCTAAGGGGTGCATTGAAATGGGACGTCGCGTGCGCATTCGGCACCGGAAGTGCAGCGTTGCGTCATTGCCCCCGTGCTACACTAGTTTCCACACATGTCTAAAACTGCCTGGCTGTTAATTTTGAGTATAGTGGTAAGGAGTTCCGGCTCCGGCTCCACCTTAAATGGTGCCGTAGTTAGCTCCAGCCATAGACCACCATTTAAGGTGGAATGGAAAGTTCACGTGCGAAGCCAACCGTAGTCTCGCGCCAGCCAGATTAGTGGTTCGGGAAATAGGAGGTTTTCACATCCTCTGAAATAAACACTGCGTTGGTAACACAGGTAATGGTCGTCTCTACACACCTGCTGGGACCTCGGTAAGTAGCCTTTCAGCGCCCTCTCCGCCAGCTTCAGCTCTTCCTGAGTCAGCACCCTCATCGCTCCGCCAGGCGCCTCCTGTATATTAGGCGTTAAGTAGATCCAGCTGTGAAGAAAACAGCTGGAGAATCTAACAGAACTGCTTTTATAGAAGCTGTGAGTCAGGATGAGCCTGGACGTGTAGCTGCAGCCCGGGTCTCTGCGGCTCTAGGTGCTACTTTGGACCCGTGGACGGAAACTGCTGCAGCCCGAGTCCAGCCTACCCAGCTGCTCTGTCTCTGCATTCAGTTTTATGGCTGTATTTCGTAATGTTAGAGATTTTACGGCATGTCAGACCAGTCATTCATTCAGTCGAGACCAGCACGGTTATGTAATTTTATTTATTTATTTTTTTATTTAATTTAATTTAATTTTTTTTTTCGATATTAGACTTTTAAACGATGGTAAATACTTACTTACTTACATTTTATGTACCTTTTTTGTATTAATAATAATAATAATAATAATAATAATAATAATAATAATAAAACACTGATGCCACATTTCCATTCAGCATTAAACGCACGTGTTTCTAGACCACGCCCACAGACGTGCACGCGCATTTGTTTTCCTCCTAATCATATCAGTGAATCCTGAAATTTTTTTCCAGTTCCCAGAATTGTTCAATAAAATTCAACAGCATTTCAGTAGCATCACATACAGCAGTGTTCACACCTCATCCAGGTCCACACTTTTTTTTTCTCTGGACGAAATGCAATAAAGTATGAAAAAAAGTAATAAAAAAAAAAAGTTATGTATTTTAAAATTCAAGAGCATTTTAGTAGCATTATGTACAACACTAAAACCAAATATGCACACCCCTTAGATTTAGGATGTAATTCAATACCTACTGTTATTATTTATTATAATTATAATGTATTATTAGTGTTTGAATCCACTAAGCACAATTGTAAATGAAGATATAACCAAATATCTAAATGCACACATTTTTATCCTTGGTCACTTAACCAAGATAACCTTGACTTGCTGTGGTGTTTAAAAGGTGATTATTTAGTTTTGCACTGGAGCTGAGAAGAAAACCTAACTAGCTAACATCATACAAACTGCAGGCCTAAGCTCAATGTTTTTAGGTTTGGGCTTATGTGGTTTCTGACACTCTGAGATATGCTGTTATCTATAACTGACAAATGCACAGGCCAAATCCAGGCTTCATGATGGCTGCTAGTGTTAGTTTAGATCTGCAACATACCCTTGGCCATATTTGAATATAACATTAATAGCAGGTCACAGAATGTTGATAACCACTTAAGCAAATCCGTTTGAGATTGTGATCATTATGCCAGGCGGTTTGCACTGCACTGTGTTAACAAGTTGGAAAAGCTAAAAATAGCACAAAGAAATCTGAGCATGGAGGTAACTAGGACAGTGCCAAGAACATAGGTTCCCAACTTTTATAAACTTGCACCTTAAATGAAAAATAACTTTTAAATAGTTTATGACATGATTCTCTGTTAGTCGCCTGTTTTTAAAAATGGTAATGATACATTAAAAAACAAATAGATTTTATAAAACCAAAAAGTATTTTAAGACATAATGAAGGAAGAATAACTATACAGATTATTTGAGGAACATTTGTAGTTTTATTTGCAAATACAAGTTGAGTGATGAACTGCTTTACAACAGTGGATTTGTTTGGTAATTGGTCCAAATGTGTGTTATGCAATTTTGTCTCTAAATAACATCTCAAAGTTAGTGTTTTACTAATTGTAGAAATTAAATAAACATTGTTTAAAGTGTTTGGTAAAAATGTGGCTTAGATAATTCTTCAAACTATGTGAAAACAACCAGCCTTAATGAATGACCACATATTTTATTTATTTATATATATATATATATATATATATATATAAACATTAAATATACAGTAAAATACAGAAAAGTACATCAACAAATCAACACAATCACAGAGAGAGGTGAGATCAGGGTTGGGCACCCTCTCAGAAAGTCACTCAGAAGATCCCGTAGTTCTGACTCTTGTGGCTTGAGTCCACTTAAGTTTCAGTTCTGCCAGACACAGCAAAAGCAGCTTGATAACGGCCTTCAGCAGAACATCTCGCTCTCCTGAAAAACATAAACAACTCCATACAACCTCCAAGGCATTGTGCCCTTGTCATTGTGACAGAGCTAGACAAAGCAAAATAGAGTGCATATTAAAGATCATATGTTATTATATAAATATAATACAAATATTACATTGTTTTAAATGGAACTCTGACTTAAAATAATGTACATATCCAGCACTGTTAAGAATATTAGCTTCCCGCTGCTGTTTTACCAAGATATCAGTGTGGGCAAGCAGATGAAATGGCAGGGAGGAAAGAGATAGAGAGGCCGAGTCACGAGACAGATGGCAATAGAGGGTCAGTATTGACATCAGGCCTCATATCTGACAGCACAAAGTGGAGTGAATGGTCTGAGGAGTGTTTTTGACTGTTTATAAGCACATTTAGTCAACTGATTCTATTGGGATTTGCTTGCTTTCCCTTTTACTCAACCATGGCTTGTTTTTTTCCCCACTGGTTTTCAGAGCATGACTTTACCCATCAGTGAGCTCCCAAATTTTTCGGTGCCTGGGTTCCAGAATTGCAGAAATCCAATTGCTTCTCTGTTCTTGAACTTTCAGCGGTCTGTATAAGGACAGCTCCGCAGTTCTTGCTGCATCTGCTTGTACAGTCAATCGCACAACCGCTCTTTCCCGTTTTTCTGTTTTAGCAGCATTCACACTGAATGACCATTGTCTGCCTTTTCGCCACTCAGTGATTTCCGCCACCTGTGACATCACATTCATATCCCCTGTTGAAGCCAGAGCGTAAATAAAAGAGAAGAAGATAAACGTGACCGGCAGAAAGCACATTAGGCAAGAGGAAGGATGATTAGATACATTGAGTAACATAGCTGTACAATGACAATGGGCTATCTTTAACTGAAAAATATATCTGGCTAGTTCAATATTAATGCATGTGCACACCTGTCGCCTTGTACATTGCTTTCACTCACCATTCTGATGCAGCAATGTAGTTTCTCTGGAGGGCCAGTCTCTATTAAGCCATAAAAAACCTTCTGCTTTAACATGCACTGGCTAGATTTCCCTAGTATTCTACTTTGTGTGTTTTTAAAAGCAGATTTAACAGTAATAACTGTGTTTTAAGGCATTACTGGTTGATTTATAATACCTTATTGCCTCATATAGCTTTATTCCTACTTGAAACATTAATTTTGAGGCAAGCTTTGAGGCTGGTTTTCTGGACAGAGTCCTGGCCTTCACAGCATTTCTCTGTCAGAGAAACAGACTTCAAGATTTTCACTGACATTGAGGCTTAAAATGCAGCAGTTGACTTACTTCATGACTGCCTCTTAAAAACTTGGACTTGCAAATGAATGATAGCCCTGTTTTGTAATAAAACGTCTGGGATAAAACAGTTTAGGATTTCATTTTATTAAAAAAAATGGTTTTTGGTTTTTAAAGAACAGGCCAGGCTTGGTTTAATACTTTATTAAAGTTCTGATCTAATCAGTGAGCCTCTGAAACTGAAGAGAATATAAAAACCCAGCCTTGTTTTCCTAAGGTATTAAATGCTCTGTTCTAGAGAAACGTACAGAGTCAGAATTGTTAGTAACAGGAATCAAAGGTCACCTAAAATATTTCACAGGAAGGCTGCCCCACAGAACCTTTTTTTTATTATTTAAAATGGACATAAATTAACTGTCTGAGGGGTTTTAAGATTGTTGTAAAATAAGATTTGGGTCTAAAATATCATGTCATGTTTAAATCCATTCAGTCCCCAAAGAAAACACAATTTTAATCAACACTGCATGTAAAGATGTGTGCAAGTTCACTGGATCTGTTGAACAGTAAATAAAAAGACTGTACTAGGTTACCATTGCCACCAATGTAATATAGACATTGATCTATATTACAATTAACAATATTTAAATATTCCCTTAAATCTAATCAACAGTCTGTTTCTTAGGCCAACAGTAGCAAAACATCTGCTAAAAGTCAGTCCTTCTTCTATAAGTGTAAAAAAGGACCTGAGATGATGATGATGATGATGATGATTCACACTGTTGTCTTCCAGATGAAACATTCTGTGCTCATTAAAACCTGTAGACAGAATTTTAGACAGTTTAAGAATGATGCTTTGAGTCTAAGACGACTAAAACATCTTCCGATGTTGTGACCGGTGCTGCTGGAGAGAGCAGGGAGTCGAGAGGGCTTCAATTAAAAAAGCAGCTGAACTCTGGCTGCAATGGTACGATGTTAAGAGCAGCCATCAGCCTGTTTTTCTCTTCACTCTCTTGCTATGTCAGCTCCAGGCCAATACATGCAACATGACCACCTCCACAACAATAGCACAGTCAAAGCCATAACAGCATTCACATGTTATGAAGGACATTGCTAGAATAGCAGCCCTAATCATTAGCCTGTGGTCATCTTCCCCAATATACGACACATAGGAATGTAATAAAATGACCCAGGGTACGAGAATTTAGAGTTTGGAGTTTGTCCAGAATATGATTTGAATAAAGAATTTTATAACCTTAATGTTTAAGGTTAGTTTAGTTTTTTTTTATAATACTATAAAGAAATGTAGTAGATTATTACTTTATATTTATTGTGTATTATTTAATTATGTATGATAATACTGTTATAGCAAGTTATAGTATTGAAGCAATCTTATATAGCAACGTTTCATAGCCATTTTAAGACAGTTAGGGCCAAGAAAGGCTTGATTCCAGTGCTCTTGTTTCCTAACAATCTTCTCTGATATAATGCCAAACATGTCATGTCAATCATTTTTGTGACTTTATATTCAATAATAATTTAAGCAATGCACATTTAATACTATAAACACTACACACTGTTTTTAGATATTTTAAATGATAATCATTTTTATTCTTATAAAGTATTTTGAGTGATAAATACTAAATGAATGAATTATCTATTTGATTATCCATTTTCGGTCAAGCTATCTGTCTAAGGATTTGAAAATCACTGAAATAATATATTCAGTCATTTTAGCATACTCTACAGACACTGTAAAAACCTTTTATCTGATGTCTAATTAGTATCATTATATCCATTTATCTGCAGCCAAAAACACATACAGTAGTTCATGTTTCTGTAAACTTCCCTCACTTAAAGGGAATATGAGCACTTATGTGAAAATACACGTTCATACTGTTGCTGTCCGAAAACAGCAGAAAAAGCTTCTGTAAAACCTTCTGTAAATCTGTGTTTACCATTTATACTGCATCCTAATTTTTATACACTGAAAGTTTACTTTTTGAAACTACTAAGTTACTAGGTTTTGTTTCAACACTGACCTTATTTATGGGTTCTACACTTAATCCAGCAAATTAGGAGCTTTAAGAGGATCTTCATATCAGAGGTGGCACATTGACACCTGATCTGTATATAACTAGATCATATTATTCTATATTATTCTGTACAGATGTATTTTTTTCAATACTGTATGGTGTATTTATTGTATAGTTGTCATTTTATTGTATGTTACTGTGTGTTTCCTGTGTCTTTGCATTATTGTATACAGTTTGCCCCACTGAACTTCTGAACACTGAAAAAGCAAACTTTATTCTTAGCTATTAATGAGTGTGACCATCCAGACTAAGTGAATAAAAACAACTCAGCAAAATAAATGTACAACACAATTATTTTCAGCAATCTTTTAATATTAAATCTAATTGCCAACTCTTATTATTTTCAATACTGTGTTTTCAATTATACAAAAACTGTAAAATCTGTAGTTACAGGACAGAACGTTAGTTAAAGCATTGTGAACTTGTGAGTACGTGCTGTGAGTACGATCAACCCGATGATACTGGCAGAAATATCACATTCATTGAAAAAACGTATTAAAGTAGACAGGGATTTATTGATTCCACTAAAGACAGGCAGGGATTGTGCTGTGTGGTATCCGAGCTCTACTTGCAGGTATTCTCAACAACCTTGATGCTGTTCAGCCAAGGCTGACTCCAGACGGCAAACTTGCACTGGCGGTGCTGGAGGGAAGAGACACAAATCAGAGTTGTGTTAACTTACAGGTCTAGGCTGAACACAAAACAGCACAGTAAATGACTGTAAAAAAAGACGTTCAACTGACCTGAGCCAGATTTGGGTCGGCCTGGACAGCGCACACCTCCTCTACTCCACCCTTTCTGCAGGACGTTCTGGCCATCTCAACTGTGAAGATGTACTTCAGTCCAGAAACAACCTAAGAGCGGAAATAAGATGTATTCATTGGGATTATATGGAGACCACACCAGTAAGTTTACTCATGGTGGAGGAGGAGGAGAACGTGGGAAGGTTTTTAATTACTCTGTATTATGAAGCTCTCTGTGGCGTTTCCTGACCATTCCTGCTTTCTAACCCTAAACCTGCAACATCTTGCTTATATATATATATATATATATATATATATATATATATATATATATATATAAAATTAGAATATGTATACAGTTGTTTACATATTCTGTGATGTTGGTGTTATGCTACGTTTGAGAGAAGCCAGAATAGTTTACAGTAGCATAGAAAGATCCAAAGCATTTAGATCACTGAATTGTGCAGAAATGTCCCTTCAGCATAGTGGACTAACTAGTGTCCCCTCATCCACTGAGGGCCATTTTGGTCAGATGCTAAATGACTGTCCAAAAGACATTTCAAAGGTTCAGTTCGTGGTGGAAACACCTACAACTGTAAACCAGATGACAATTGAATTAATATAATGGTTATTCACAATAATATAATAATCTCTAATAATAATAATAATAATAATAATAATAACAATAAATCATCTCTGAAAGTGACTGAATGGAGGCCTGGAAACAAGCAGGCTATTATTTCACAGATAGAAAACAATGAGAGGAGGCTGAGAGCCTGGGAGAAGAAGGCCCCCTACACATCAACAGAGGGGCACCTCTCTATTCTCTGTCCTGTAGATCACGATGAATAGCCCATCCAGCACGGTCCAGGAGGAACGCCCCTAACATCTCCTCCCCGGATAAGGGTTATTAAATAATCAGAAAAGGCCACTCCTTAGTGGGATATCTCCTCATGGACGGACACAGAATTTAGGATCAACTGTCCTACCTGTTTCTTGACGCTGATCACTCTCGCAACCTGGCTGACATACATGTCGTTGCTGGCTTTGTTGTGTTGGGCCACAGCGAACTGCAGGGCATCCTGCACGTCCTTGTCGTTCATGTCCGCCTCTGCGGGGGCTCCGACGAGGCCAGCGCTCGCCACGGCCAAGCAGACGGCCAGGAGAGGGGCGACAACCTTCCAAAACATGGCTTGATCTTCAGTCGATGGCCTCAGTCGATGCTAGCTAAAGCGAAACAACAGGAGGCTCCGAGGACGAAAACAACAGGCGACCGCTGCGGTTATATAAGCACGAAGCCCAGCAGCAGGAGGGGGGTGTGGGGTGTGGGCGGGCCTTTGTTTCGTCCAATCACATAAGCCCTGGTGAAAGCGGATTGGTCGATGCGTGGACGCTTCAGAATGAGTCAGCCCAGATTTCTCAAGGCTGGCCATGATTTGGAAAACACATCTAGGGTGTGTGATTAGGGCAGTTTCACCTCCCTCCCTGAACTAGCAAGACCTGTAGCCTGTTTGCACTGTAAACCCACACAAGTTAAAAGCACACATTTAAAGCCATCTTAAACTGCTCCTTATCTTTTTGAGGTTTATTAAATCCAAAGTTGTGGTTGTGGTGTGAAATCGTAGAACAGGTTTAGGGTCAGTTATCTAAAGGTAAAACCTGTAAGACAAAAAAAGAAAGTCAATACATGTATAGAAACTGAATGATCACCTACCTGTCACACACTTGCAGACAGATTGATAGCGAGCCACACACACAGTTGCAATGGACAGACCCTTGTTGGCTGTATGCACCATCAGGAAGGGGGGAGCCATTGGTCCTGAAAGCCTGTAAGACAACAGAAAGTCAATACATGTATAGAAACTGAATGATCACCTACCTGTTACACACTTGCAGACAGATAGTAGCGAGTCACACACAGTTACAGATGCACAGACCCTTGATCAATGTGGTCCGAAAAACCTGTAAGACAAAAAAAGAAAGTCAATACATGTATAAAAACTGAATGATCACCTACCTGTTACACACTTGCAGACAGATATTAGCGAGTCACACACAGTTGCAGATGCACAGACCCTTGGTTCATGAGGTCTGAGAGACCTTTAAGACAAAATATGAAAGTCAATACATGTATAGAAACTGAATGATCACCTACCTGTTACACACTTGCAGACAGACTGATAGCAAGCCACACACACAGTGGCAATGGAAAGACCCTTGTTGGCTGTATGCACTATCAGGAAGGGGGGAGCCATTGGTCCTGAAAGCCTGTAAGACAACAGAAAGTCAATACATGTATAGAAACTGAATGATCACCTACCTGTCACACACTTGCAGACAGATAGTAGCGAGTCACACACAGTTACAGATGCACAGACCCTTGATCAATGTGGTCCGAAAAACCTGTAAGACAAAAAAAGGTCAATACATGTATAGAAACTGAATGATCACCTACCTGTTACACACTTGCAGACAGATAGTAGCGAGTCACACACAGTTGCAGATGCACAGACCCTTGGTTCATGAGGTCTGAGAGACCTTTAAGACAAAAAAAGAAAGTCAATACATGTATAGAAACTGAATGATCACCTACCTGTTACACACTTGCAGACAGATTGATAGCGAGCCACACACACAGTGGAAATGGAAAGACCCTTGTTGGCTGTATACACTATCAGGAAGGGGGGAGCAATTGGTCCTGAAAGCCTGTAAGACAACAGAAAGTCAATACATGTATAGAAACTGAATGATCACCTACCTGTCACACACTTGCAGACAGATAGTAGCGAGTCACACACAGTTACAGATGCACAGACCCTTGATCAATGTGGTCCGAAAAACCTGTAAGACAAAAAAAGAAAGTCAATACATGTATAGAAACTGAATGATCACCTACCTGTTACACACTTGCAGACAGATAGTAGCGAGTCACACACAGTTGCAGATGCACAGACCCTTGGTTCATGAGGTCTGAGAGACCTTTAAGACAAAAAAAGAAAGTCAATACATGTATAGAAACTGAATGATCACCTACCTGTTACACACTTGCAGACAGACTGATAGCGAGCCACACACACAGTGGCAATGGAAAGACCCTTGTTGGCTGTATGCACTATCAGGAAGGGGGGAGCCATTGGTCCTGAAAGCCTGTAAGACAACGAAAAGGCAATATATGTATAGAAACTGAATGATCACCTACCTGTTACACACTTGCAGACAGATAGTAGCGAGTCACACACAGTTACAGATGCACAGACCCTTGGTTCATGCGGTCCGAAAAACCTGTAAGACAAAAAAAGAAAGTCAATATATGTATAAAAACTGAATGATCACCTACCTGTTACACACTCGCACACACTAGTGAACTAGGGGCAGTGAGTGCACACACACACACCCAGAGCGGTGGGCAGCCAACTCCAGCGCCCGGGGAGCAGAGAGGGTAAAGGGCCTTGCTCAAGGGCCCAACAGTGGCTATTGCATGATAGATGGTGTATGGATGGATGGAGCATCTTTAGTCGGAATGAGTGGCAAAATAATATGTTTATTAGGAAAAGAGCCAAAATGAGATGAAACAAGCCGTTGTCTGCTCAAGATCCAACCAAACTACCAAAGAACCAATGGTCCCATGCCCATGTGTAGCAGGGACGTCCAGCTGACTGAGGCTCAAATCCCACACGCTTAGAGGCTAAAGCCTTGTATCGGACAGAGCTTTCCCTTTTAACTTTTAATCAAACTTAGCATGTCGCTGAATTCATGACTACAGATTGAGCTCCCACACGTTTCGGTGCCTGGAGTCTAGAATTGCAGCAAATTATTTGCTTCTCTTTTCAGTCTGCAAAAAAAAGCATGGCTCCGCAATTCCTGATGCATCTTTTTGTACATCAGCTCTTTCCCGTTTTTCTGTTTTTTAAGATAAGATAAGATAAGATAGTCCTTTATTAGTCCCGCAGTGTGAATGCTGCTAAATGTTTAGCAGCATTCACACTGAACACTAATGCTGCCACTCAGTGGGCATGGTCACTGAGTAGCAGTAGAGATCATGACATGGTGTACATAAGAAAGTGTTATTAAGCATTATATAAATACAAAATTTACACAAGAGTCTTCCTTCAGTGTTGTCATGCGGCCTGATACCCTAATAGCCTTGTTCACGTCTGAGTTTTGAGCTGATGTATTGGGGTTGTTTCAGTTTTCTTAGCTTTTCGCTTAGCTATCATGCAACAAAAACAGGCATAAACCCTAGCAAACATTTCCTGATGGGTTTCAGGTAAATTATAGTTTTACAACAGAAAAGCAGTAGCAACATTTTCAAGAAGTATGCACATCTATTTGTAGCTGGTGTGTTCAGAGAACATCTCTCAATTATAAGGTTGAGCAATAGTTAAAAAAAATTTATAATTGTAAAAGATAATAAATTAAATGCAAATAGTAGCAAGATTTGTAGCACATTTGACAAATTTGCAGAAGATGAAACTGGTAATGTGGAGAAAGGTGTTGCAGTATGAAGTATTCACATTTTGTAATGCCTTCCACATTTAACCAGCCTGCTTTAACAATGTTCATGCTGACTGAGTAAACACACGGTTTGCCACAATATTTGATTATGTAAGAGGTGCAGGAATTTCTTAGTCATGTTGCAACCTGCCCTAGACTGCGGCCTTTTTCAGCATCATGGAGAGATCTGGAACAGGAACCCTTGTGATTATATTTCATGACTACATAAATGTTATTTGTTGGTTTTTTTTTTAAATATAAGGTAACATGTTGGGCCTTGTGTTTTCCCTCTGCCTCATTTCTTACCATGTGGAATTCAATATTCAGTCCAAATGCAAAAGGTATTAAAACTGTGTACAGATACATACAGTTGTATATGAAGGTTTGGGTTCTCTTGGCCAGACTGTATGTTTTGTCAATCATAAAAATAAATAATAAAAGTAAACACAGCCATTTTTTATTACATGAACAAAAAAGGAATATCTTTAATGTGGCCTGTGCAAAATATTGGACAGCTTGCAAACACTTTGTAGCAGCTAAAAGTCTTTCAATTCTTCTAATTGGATGTTTCCCCCACTCTTCTTTGCAGACAGCCTTTAGTTTTAGATACATTCTTGCATTCACAGCTTCTTTAAAGTTCTGTCAATGTTCTGTGATATTTCGGTCAGGGGACTGTGAGGGCCAGCCCAACAAAAGCTTCGGTTTGTGTCTCTGCAGGCAGTCCATGGTGGATTTTGAGGCATATGTTGGATCGTTATCCTTTTGTAGAAGCCATTCTCTTATCAGTTTCAGTCTTCTAACAGATTTACTTTACATTTACGGCATTTAGCAGACGCTCTTATCCAGAGCGACTTACAAGGTTACTCGTATTACAGAGGTGGGCCAATGTAGTGCTAGCAGTCTTGCCAAAGGACCCTTATTGGTGTAGTGCTGGTCTCCCACAAAGTGTTGTTGTAACGCAATGGTAGGTGGTGGTGTTATCTGTTGCGCCACACCAACCAACAGATAGTCTGACCATGTATTTTATTTTACCATTTGTGCAATATTGCTAATGTCACCAGGAGCAACACAGCCGGTGTACCTTTGGTCATTCAGTTTTTCTTTCAAAAACCATTATTGAAAAATTGGAAATAAATTGGGAGTTTTTGGGTTCTGTTATTGACGGTGGATATAAAACAGGAAATAATTTTGCTTTATAATTTCACAAATGATAAAAAAAGATAAAAATAATAACAAACAAACAGAAACTGAATAGAGGATCATATTTTATTTATCCAGATGTCCAATCGCATCAATCGAAAATAAGCGTGCAGTGTGCTCGCATGGATTACAGGTGTATTACATACATGTCATGTTTTCTTACATATACTTCAGTTACTAAAGTGTTCTTGCCATGAAATACATTTTCTTTTCTCAAAATGAAATATACATTTGCTGATTGTGGCTCCATCAGTCTACAGCACTTGCTGAAATGAACTCAAGGTTCAAACTTCCTTCTTATGACTCTTCCATAAGAGGAATAAGATTATACCTTTGGAACCTAGCAAAGAAAACAGCAATTCTGATCCCATCTTGACCTCCACCGTTCCCCTGAACTGCCATTTCTATGTTCTTATAACCCTCACTTGCCTTGTGTGCACTGTTTATTACTGTTATTATTATCATTTTTGATCAGCCAGTTGTTTAAAGGAGCATTTATGAGAATTTATGAAGGATTTTGATTCAGCCAACAGTTCTTAATTACCCAATTATCTGCTTTATGTTTGATTAGCTACATAGGTTTCATTTCCCAAACTTTCAGATAGAACTAAATATAAATGTAGGAAATACAGCCTGATTTATTGGGCCTGTAGGCAGGGAAATGTTTTTTTTACATATCTTAACTGGAACAGTTGTGCTTAATCAGAGTGGTTTATGGTAAATGCTTTGTTCTAGAGACACTGAGTCAGAATGGGTTACAGATGTGAAAAACCAGTCGTCATGGACACCTTGCCACAAGTGGCTGGGCAATCAATGGGAATCAAACAGTGTCTGGATAATCGGCCCATGTCTAGACACTAGGCCTAAAACAATTTTTAAAATACATTCATGGTGAAGAGAAACATTCAAGACATTTTCCCACTAAACTGGACTAGATAAAAATGACTTTATTTGTCATTGCGCAACCTAGCTCTTATCATCACCACTGTAAAGACATCTGAGACTGTTTCCTAATGATTGATCATTTCACAACAAACTACTGTGAATGGCTTAATTTCAAGTGATTGTGTTTAACAGTAATGGTGCCCCAAGAAACTAATAATTTGGCGCACTGCTTGCAGAGAGCAGGCACCATATATATATATATATGGGCAGCTCCTTTAGCGACAGGCTGCTTCACCCCAAGTGTGTGAAGGAGCGGTATCGCAGGTCCTTCCTTCCTGCTGCCATCAGACTGCACAACCAGCACTGCTCCCAGCAGACCACATACACACACACTTAACTACACACACATGTTCATGTTCAGGGAATACTATGTGCAATATCCCCACCCCCCCATGTGCAATTAAGAGTCTTTTGCTGTAAATAATATTGTTATTGCTATTTTAATTCTTATTTATATTGTGTATATAGTGTAAATTATTTATCTACATTTTTGTAACTGAGTGTCTTGCTATCCCTTTCTGCTGTTACACTGGGAATTTCCCCACTGCGGGACTAATAAAGGACTATCTTATCTTATCTTATCTTTATATATATATATAGTTGTCTGGTTGGACCCCATAAGCTTTTTTGAACAATGTAAATGCAAGTATTATTATTATGTAAGTTATAGAGATTATAGTTCACTGTATATAACAAACTCTGTTCTATGCATAAAGTTGCTGATTGAAATCTAAGGAGTTTTTAATGCTTTAATCTGTCTTTGACTTGAGTGCCTTCATAGCTCTTGGTAAAAGCTAGGTTGTGCATGGACTGTTTCTTTAAGATATCTAGGCATTAGGCTTGTGTTGGCCTGTGAGTTTTTACTGTGCACCAGATACTGTTATTAATTCCTGGAATATTATACGGATGGTAAAATGCGAGGGGGGACTTGTCCATGTCTGTAACGCTCCAGGCTACAGACAATAGAATCAGATGAATCGGATTAAAAAGGCCTATATGTGATGGCAAGGTGGTGCTCAGAGGCAAAAACAATGAGAGAATGATACGCCAAATCTCAAGTCCTGCAGCAATATTACAGCACTTTTTAATTGTGTCTGAGATTTTAAATGACAAATATTTTGCAACTAGGCCTCCAGTCTGGATTTTGCTCAAACATTGGAGGAGGTGAATAGTCTGTCTGCAGAAAATCTTTACCAATACCGGCAAACATAAATACATTCTTATGTTGTTGTTTTCTAATTATGAATTAGATATATGTATATGTATATGTAATTCTACTAAGAACTACTAAAGAACTACTATACTAAAATTCAGTCATATTAAAATCTGTGAACAGGCCAATGGTGTATGTTTTTTTTTAGTGTGTCCTTCGCCGATGAAGTGCGTCTTCTACAAACCATCTAAGCCTAATTTATACTTCAGAAGAAAAGCAGGTACTCCACACCCTTTAAAAAGGGTGAGATTGACGCCAGGGGGTGTGGAATTTGCGTCACTTAGTCTTTTGTCGGCTAACAATTTTCTCCGAAGTATAAATTAGGCTTTATGCTACTGTAGTTTACACCTTTGCTTCCTTTGAAGATAATAGTCATCTAAAGAAATGGGGCCTCCAGTGATTGTACTGGACATTGATTAATGGCTTGGCCTGTACTGAGTCATATAGACTGCTTCTCCTTAGTGCCATGGTGAAATTACATCCAAACAAGGGATATTATGTGGACTAGTGATCCTGAAGTACCACTGCCCTGCAGGTTGTAGTTTTTGCACTTACACACCCAGTTTACTTTAGGAAGAGCTTGTTTATTAGTTCACTAGTAGCTTAAAGTGTGCTTTGAGTGCTCAGAAATGGGCAGAAGTAATTATACATTTTAAATAAAGCTGAAAGAACTCCCTCTTCTAAACATAGCAGTATCGGTATGTGTAGTTTGGTCTTGACTGTACCAGACGTAAGTAAGTGAGATCACCCATTCCTTTTGCTACCAGCAAAACCAGCACAGGCCTTTGTTGACTTTTAAATGCTGGTATGCTGGTCAGCCAGCATGACTATGCTGGGCAGGGTGACCATATGCCCTCTTTTCCGGGACATGTCCTTATTTGTGGATCTAAAAATGTGTCCAGCTGCGATTCGTAAAATGATTGCGTGATTTTGCATTGAATTCATGCCAGTTTCTACAGTCGCCACACAATCTGTGTGCAGATTTTTCAGCTTCAAACACGTCTCTGTAAGGCCTGCTTTCTTTTCTCCACTACAACTGGTCTTTATGTACATACGTCTACATCCAAGCATTGATCAAAACGCTTCCCAGAGATAGCGCAGGAGCCTCAATGCCAATATAAATAAGCACAGATCAGTTATTGGCCTTTCAGAGGAACCAAACATGCTGAAGGGTCCAAAGGCACCAAAATCAGGGTTCAAATCTATAATGAAGTCAATCACACACACAAAGAGGACTGTGTCTAGAGAAAAATGGCAGATTTTTATGCCAGCTGACTTTATTTTTTGTATGTATTTTTGTTATATTGGCACAAAAAACATTTATGTGAAAAGTGGACATTTTTAAAAGTGTGTTTAGTTTACTTAACTTTTTGCCCCTCTAACACACACATACGCTGCCATGATCCTACAACTTACGCCTACTTGAAGCTCCTGGCTAAAACATCCTAACCACAGTGAACACCCACGTGTCCCCAGTGTCCTCCTTTTTGTAAACCACTCTACTTTGCTGTGTAATGACATATGTAAGGCTGTAATGGGTATTATCGGGTAGTGCTCATTAAGTTCTCACCCCAGTGGAAGTGCACTACACAAGTGTCATGGTGGAAAAAGCGCAACATTGACTATACAGTCAATGGGAGGAAATAGTCAATGGCAGGGGAGATACCATGATCACTTGCACTCCGGTTGTCCTGACCCCTGCGAATTCCCCAAATGTGGGAATCTCAACTGCATAATTTCTGGTGGGCAGCGGTGGCTCAGCGGTTAGAGCGCCAGGCTATCAATAACAAGGTTGTGGGTTCGATTCCCGGGCTCACTGTTGGGCCCTTGAGCAAGGCCCTTTACCCTCTCTGCTCCCCGGGTGCTGGAGTTGGCTGCCCACCGCTCTGGGTGTGTGTGTGTTCACTACCACAGAAGGGTTACTTTGCACTTTTACAGGCGACTGTTTAGTAGATCAGCGCCTTGCTGATTTGCCTAAATGTAGTTTCCTTCTCAACTTATTCAAAATGACTCTAAATGTTGTTAATTTTGTGCCTTAAGTTTTGCTAAATAGAATCTGCAAGCAAAATGTTGTTGAAATTCAACATAAAAAAGTGGGTAGTGAACGCAATATATTTATATAAATACATAAAATATATAGATTTAAGTTCAGAGTAGCAGATAAACTGAAGTTCTGCATTTAACATTTTAGCCACAAATACGATAGGTAGGCCGGTTCAGCTTCAACTGGAGTAAAGCACTTACGAAGAGCAATGGCGTAAATGCATGAACGAGCAATTCAGTGATTAGTTAATATGATGATGATTTATTTTTAATGCAGAAATACCGTTTATCTGCTGCCGTGCACATGTTAGAAAACGTGGTTTCAGACGAGGCTTCAGAGCGCCTGTCACTCAAACCAGATAAACCAATAGCGGTGATTTAAGGTGAACGCCCTCTTCTAAGACCCGCCCACCCGTAAAAACGCGCCAAAAAAGAAACAAACCTTAAAAAATAATGATAATTAATTTAATTGATTATTGATTTAATTAGTTAAGTATTTAAATGCATATATTTGATGTATCATATAATATATATTTGTGTATATATATACGAAGCTATTTGCAATAATTGGTCTTTTTTTCTAAGACCCGCCCATCCGTAAAAAGGCGCCAAAACGTAGAGTATTAAATTGCAGAGACGAATAATAATAATAATAATAATAATAATAATAATAATAAAACCAATAGAGGTGATTTTAGGTGAACGCCCTCTTCTAAGACCCGCCCACCCGTAAAAAGGCGCCAAAACAAAAAACAAACAAACAACAAAAAATATTGATAATTAATTACTTAATTAGTAAAGTATTTAAATGCATATATTTGATGTATCATTTAATATATATATATATATATCATATAATATATATTTGTGTATATATACACAAAGCTATTTGCAATAATATTAAAGTATAGTATTAAATTGCAGAGACTATTAATAATAATAATAATAATAATAATAATAATAATAATAATAATAAATAATAATTAATTACTTAATTAGTTAAGTATTTTAAGGCATATATTTTCTGTATCATATATATATATATATATACACACACACATTGTATTTGCGATATATACCTTTTCATTTTATTTATCATAATAATATTTTTTAAATGTTATTTACGAAGTTATTTGCAATAATTAGTCTCTTTTGGTTTTAACTAATGACTGTTTGTCATTTCTTAAAGCGGGAGTGTGTTTTTCTCCCCCCCACCCCCACCCGTATTCCGACAAATCCCACCTGCTGCTGCTGACGGAGGGAATGGGTGGGTGGGGAAACACCGCGCGACCAAACAGGAACTCCTGATCCTGATCCTGATCCTGATCCTAAACTCCTCGCGCACTTTAGCTAAACTTAACCTTCGGACTCTGGAAGCGCTGAAGGGAACTGCACACGCATGCAGGCTGTCTAGGTTTCTGTAGTGCACGAGCGTATTGCTACAACCGCCGTGGGTGGAGGTCTGTCACGAAATCATGCAGACTGTGGAGAATATCCAGTGAGTAGGACTACGCTTTGTTAATAGGGGGGTGAGACGGGGCATTTGGAGTTGTGGAGAGGTCCTCGAGGTCCTCGACAAGCTTGCCTGTTGAGGTGGTCACTTTTACAAGCTGTTCGTACCGTAATGGGAAACAATGGGCTGTAGCTTTGCCAGGCCTCTGAAAGGAGGCCATTCACTCATTCCCTGGTAGTGCTAACCCCTCTACAGCAGGACAGCTCTAATATAAACACAACAGTGGTAGAAATATTCACAAAACTAGGAACTCTCTATTATGTGCAAATATAAGATAATATAAACATAATTTAAGAGCATATACAAAAGATCATTTGTGTCTTTTAAATATTTAATCAATATTACAGTTGTACAAAAGTTAAATATTAAATATATACAAAATCTATGGCAGCAGTTGTTTTGTGGGGTAGTGCAAAGCGTGGACTACAACCAAGTTGTGATGGTGCAACCTAGATAGAGGGTATAGTACAGATTATAGTAATGGCAATGATAAAACAATAAATATGCCAGTCGCAGTAACATCAAACAGAAAGTTTTTACGAGAATTTATAAATTAATTATGAATTATTTTTAATTAATTAATTTATTAATTAATTAAAAATAAATTGACATGTCGAAAGGTGTGTCGCTGCAAGCCGCTCATGGACAGCGCATAATCACCTGGTTTAAAGACGTTGTCGAGTTCAGGGAAGAAGGGGTTACATTCAATATATTGCGATATTGTATATATCTATAAGCTATAGATCACAATTTAAAAAAAAAATAATTGTATGAAAATTGTCATAGTATAAAAAGCACAACATCATACCATCATAATATCTGAGTAATCAGAACAGTGGGATCTGGAGACAAGAGTACAGTACTGCCATCTAGTGGTCAGGGTTCAAACAACACAAAATGAACCACTGTCTGCCACCAAACCTTACATGTCTTTGAGAATCGAGACAGTATTGCATAACATATCACAGTATTTCAATATATTCTTGTTTTCCTACACCCCTAGTCTTCACAGACTGCTCACTTAAGAGGAAAGGCATATTTCTGAATATGGAAAATGGCATTTACGTGTTGCCATCATGTCAAGTACTCCACCACTTAAAGCTGTAATAGTCTTCTGCAAAAACCAAACAAAAAAAAACCATTATTTGTATTTTCTGCTATTATCCAGTTCACCTGTGGTACACTGACAATTTTCTCTTGTCTTTTGCAGAAAAGCCCTCTCTGAGCTTGACCCCTGCAAATTGAAAGTACTGGCACTTTCCTCTGTTGGAATTGGGGGTCTTTTATGCTATCTGGCTTGGAGGAGACAGCCAAAGAAGGTCCCAGTTGGGAATGGCTGGTGGAGGGTAGGAGAGAGGCCTTCCACTGAGGACAGAACAATACGTCCTTTTGTTGTGGAGACCTCTGAAGATATGATACAGGTGATCATTTTTTCTTAATTTTAACTGTATCTGACATCCAGCACACTGGGTATCGGATCATAGCATAGTGGTTGGTGTGGCGCAACAGATAACCTGCCAGTGAGCTACCACACCATGTGGGAGACTGGGGTTCGATTCCCGGTCTGGGTGACTATGCTGCGCTACACCAATAAGAGTCCTTGGGCAAGACTCCTAACACTACGTTGGCCCTCCTCTGTAATACGAGTAACCATGTAAGTCGCTCTGGATAAGATGCCATAAATGTAAATGTAAATGTAGCAATCTCTACACTATAACATGAGTCAATAAGAAGTCCATGGTTTAATACCCAAACAGACTTCCAAAAACCATGGCTTCACGGTTTGGTACATTCCCCCGTTTGAGAAGTACCTAGTTGGTAAAACAGGTTGATTATTTGTATTATAGTTCGATTCATAAATGGCATTAAAACCAATAATATCTGCTCCTTTCAGGATCTTCATGAACGTATCGACAAAATGAGATACACAGACAGTCTGGAAGATGCTCGATTCCACTATGGCTTTAACTCTGCCCATCTCAAAAAGGTGGCCTCATACTGGAGGCATGATTTTAACTGGCAGAAACAGGTTAAGGTGCTCAACAAGTACCCTCACTTCAAAACCAACATTGAGGGTGAGTATGTTTACACACTTCTCTAGGATGCCACATATGAGCTCTGAAACGTTAGCATGGTTTAATTCTGTATGTATCTTCACAGGTCTGGATGTGCATTTCATACATGTGAAGCCTGTCCCACGTGCTGGGCAGAAGGTCCTGCCTTTAATGATGGTGCATGGCTGGCCTGGTTCCTTCTTTGAGTTCTACAAGATCATTCCTATGCTCATTGAGACGGAGGGAGACTTTGTTTTTGAGGTCATCTGCCCCTCTATTCCAGGTTATGGCTACTCTGAAGCTCCCCAGATTCAAGGTGAGACTTCAGACATGCATTAAATCACTAGTTTATTAGGTAAGCCTACCTTGTACCTATAAACCTGGCCATATTATTAGATACACTTAACATACTGGACCACTTTTTAGGGAGAAATGGTGCTTAAATGAATACCTCTTTCAAAACAAACCATCACAGGACCATTGCTGACCAGATATTATTTGGGTTGTGGTTCATTCCACTATGGAAGTAGCTTGCTAGTAAGTGTACCTGATAATGTGACCAGTGGATTTAGGTACAAGGGTAAGTAACTATGTGTGGTACTGCATAGACCTACATTGTAAGGGCTTACAATAAACAGTCTAGTTGTGACTTGAGTATGTACTTAGCATTGCTAGCTAATATTCCTAGTTTCTTTTCTTATTAACTCTTACATGTCGGCCTGTATGGTGTTTATGCCCTAGTCATATATTACTGCGAACTGAAAACATTATTTTAATATTCTTATCACATGTTTAAAGCATGATTTGTAATATGGCAGGATTCAATTCAATGGGTGCTGCACGTATCTTCCATAAACTGATGGACAGACTGGAGTTCACTGACTATTACCTTCAAGGAGGGGACTGGGGAGCCTTCATCACCACCACCATGGCTCTGATGAAGCCTGAGTGAGATAAATAATTTTGCACACATGAAAAAGTATATTTTAACGACACAAACCCATATTAACCACATAATACCCAAGGTATTGAGGTGCTGTCATTTAATGCTGACATTAGAAGTGGGAAAATAGTGATACACTGAATAATATGGAGATTGTTGTCATACACTTTAATGTTTTTAATGAATTATACAGAACCAGTAAACAACAACAACTATTGTACAATAGTTTACTATTTCATTGTCATTAACTGCATAGCAACTAGTGGCTCATTGGATGGCAGCCTGCTATGTCATTACCTTCTTTTATTAATTTCTTGAGATTTTTATAAATGTGGCACTGCTGTTTTGCTGGTGCATTTTTGTCTTTTTCAATTAGTTTTTTCAATCTCATGATACATTTATGTCAAATGTGAAAAATGTCTAATGTTACTGTGAGATTATATATCTTTTGGTAGATAACTTTATATCCCTAATCTGAAAGTTATTACTAGTTATTGTTATGCAGAGCTTATTCTGCAGTTTTACACACAGTCTTCCTTCTTCTTTGGTCTTAGGTGCGTTCGGGGTCTGCATCTCAACATGGTCAATGCCAAGGCAGGAGGCCTTATGAGCACTGTCTCTCTCCTCATTGGCCGCTACTTGCCTTTCCTGGTGGGATTCACCAGAGAAGATGTCCGCCGAATGTATCCTTTCATGCAAAAGAATGTGTATGAAATACTGCGAGAATCTGGCTACATGCACATCCAGGCCACCAAACCGGACACTGCAGGTACTGTACTGGAAGCTTAATTCTAGCTACAACCATATTTTGTCTTGCCTGGCAAAGAGTGGGCCTTTAATGTGTTTAAACAACTTCAGCAGTAAACACTCAGATTGTGAATGTAGTGCTAACAGTGGGTAAGTTTGTATTAGAGCTGAGCGTATTGATATGTATCATACACTCTACTAATACTTAAAGAGGCTACTGTGTGTAGCGTTCTCCCTTATTGCATAATTCGAAACATCACATGAGGAGCACATGAATGATGAATGTGATTTACACACATACAACTTCACAGGAGGAGGAAAAAACCTTTTAACTTTCATCGTGACATTTTAAAAATAGACATTCATCATCATGGCAAGATGTAAAAGAACAGCAAAACTTGACTCAATTTTGACATAATGTGAATCTTTATTCTTTAACCAGTAGGAATAGGACCAATAGCAATGCTCCAAAAAGACCTGGAATAAAATCTTTTTACATAACTTCGATTAAACGTTAAAAATGTTTTATCCTTCTTGTGTAAAGTTGCCATTTTGTTTATACGAGGCTTTAACCAGATAGCGATCATATGTACATTACATCTGTGTAAAAATTTGAATATCGAATACAGTGGGCTTCTCAGTCATGCAGCCATATCACAATCTCAATGGTCATCAATACCGCCATATAAAACGTAACATATTGTATAGCCCAGTTTGTACCAGTTTGTAAATGTGTGAAAATCAGCGGACATTGGGCTTATGATTGTTTTGTAGAATGTTAACTTGGTGGAGTTTGTCTCCCCTCACAGGCTGTGGAGTAAATGACTCCCCAGTTGGTCTGGCTGCCTACATCTTGGAGAAGTTCAGCACCTGGACTGATTTTGAGAACAGGGACCTTGAGGATGGGGGTTTAGAGAGGTAAAAAAAGAAAAGTTGTTACTTATGGTGGCTAGTAACCTGTTACATTGACAAACATAGTTACAGTTATGTAACTTAGTGAACATACTTCAGTAGAAGACATGTTGTGTTGTTATGTAAATACTCTGAGAAATACAAATCCATCAACATTTTCATGAATTTTAGCCCTGTCCATTAGGAAAAAGCTGCGGGACAATCCTACTGGACAGTCATCACTTGAGGCTTATAATAATACTGTATATTATAGACCTGTATTGGCTGCTTTGCTGTTCCTTACGTCTCATTTTTGAGCTACGCCACAAGGATTTCTAAAAGACAAGAATAGCACATTATAAACTTTACTTCAGTTCAAACCGAAAATTTGACTATTGAAATCATATGCACAATGCTATGAACTGATTGTCCTAGATGTGGCAGCAAAATAGCACCATATAAATAACTCACATATATGTTTATTATTAATGTGATACAATAACTTAGAAGCCTACATTGCATTCATGATTGTTGGGCTAATAAGAGCTAAATAAGGCTAAAGAAGAGTCTTTGTTCTGCCATAGAAAGTACAGTCTGGATGACCTCCTTACCAACGTCATGATCTACTGGACTACAGGCTCCATCATCCCATCCATGCGCTTTTACAAAGAGAACATGGGTGCAGACTTTCGTAAAACAATGAACAATACGTGAGTAATATCTGTTCACAGTATAATAGGTGTGTAACCGTACACAAAGGTCGGTACGAGTGCAGTACAACAGAAAAAAACATAAGACTAACCCAGGTTTCTGTTTATTTAGCTTGAATAGACATTTGTGCAAATGACTGTTTTTTCCATCTGCATAGCGCCCCCTGAGGTAGTTAATACAGCCTGCAGTGTGTTAATTAAGCAGTAAAGTGCCAACATGCACACAAAAACGCCAGTCCAGTCCACCATGATTTCACGACTTGATGTACGATAACTTTTGAGTCGTTTTAAATCTAAAGATGAAAATAGTAAGAGGTAACGGCTAAAGAGTTACCATACAGTTACCATAGCAATACTCCTAAACCACTACAGTTCCCACAGCACCATGCAAATCCATGCAAAGGTTTCTGGGTGGCACGCTGCTGGTGAAATTGCCGTATTTATCATAGTAGCATATACCGTGTATTCTCTGTGCGACTGCATTAACTGAACTGTGACCTCCGTATCACGGCAGTTTGGTATGAATACACATACTGTTACACTCTTACAATATAAGGCGGGATAAATTAGCAGAGGAGGGAACATGCCTGCCTATTGTGCATACTTGGTTACCTCCTTGAATATACACGACTACACTACGATCCCCAGATGTAGTCACTTGCACTGGAACTGCATGGCTAATGCAATGACCAACAAGTGGGAGCTTATGGTCACAAATTAGCATTAAACATCAGCATGTTGATCAGCTGCATTTTGGGTATGTAAAAAAAACTGTATCTAGGTGGGTAAATAACTGATAGGTGGGTAAATAACTGATGTGAGTATTTTGTTCTCACAGAACAAAAGTGCATGTACCAACGGGACTGGCAGCATTTCCACATGAGCTCTTGCACTGCCCCTGGGTCTGGGCCAGCTCAAGGTTCAAGGACCTTCGCTCTTTCACCTACATGCCACGAGGCGGGCACTTCGCAGCCTTTGAGGAACCTGCGCTACTGGCCCAAGACTTGTTGCAGTTTGTGAAGAAAGTGGAGAGCAAGAGGCCTAAATAATTACTGCGTTCCAGTGCACTGTGAGATTGCATTGTTTTGGGAAATGAAGAAGAAAAATCAAGTGAAAAAAACTGAAGTAATCATTAACTTTAAAGCTTTTAAGCACCAAATGGATAAGCATTCCACATATCAGTTGCACTTCCTTTATATATATGCATAAAGAATAATGATCACAGCATTGCTGTTGTACTGTTGTACATGTCCATGACATGTTGTCATGTGATGAATCATGTGTGATTCGCAAAGCGAATTTGATAAAGAATCAATGTCTATAAGTGTGGGTGCTTGTATTTCTTAATAACAAAACCGAAACCTTTTCTTGCTATGCAGGAAGGGACTTCAATTCCATGAACAAACTGGCTGCTTTAACGTGTTTTAACATGTATGTCAGGATTATCAGCAGAGTAACTTTCAACAATCTTAGAGCTGCAACCATTTGCTGCAGGATTTATTGGCCAGGTATGTTTGCATATATAAGGAAGTTGCCTTTAGTTACACAGTAGGCCACAGTTCACAAACACAATGTCACACACACACACACACACACACACACACACACATTTATTCATGTAAGCTTGAATGTGTGTCTACATTTTTGTCTACTGTTAAATAAGTAGTGGGTCAGTGGTTAGTGCACCAAGCTATTGATGACAGGGTTGTGGGTTTGATACCTGGGTTTGATACCTGGGCCAGTCCCTTAACCCTCTCTGCTCCCCAGGTGCCTCAGAGGGGAGTCGTGGCTTAGAAGTCCTGGTTAGAAGTGGGCTTGAGACCAGGTCACCGGTTCAAACCCTACTGGCAGGTAAGAATTGGGGGTGGGGGCAGAGCTCCACGCCTTCAACCCATGGCTGAAGTGCCCTTGAACAAGGCACCTTACCCCCTACTGCTCCCTGGAGCGCTTCAGGTGTGTGTGCTCACTACCACGAATGGGACCGATGCGGAGCACACATTTCACTGTACATTTTACAAATCCTTGCACCTTTACCTTTTTAGATGGCTGCCCACTGTTCCAGGCACCTGTCCTCACTGGGTCACACAGTGTGTGTTTGCTTACTGGACCGCTGGATTGTGCACAGAGGAGTTAAAGGCAGAGTCCACATTTCATCTGTGTCTGACGCAAATGGTGAATATGGTTGTCTTGTCAAATAAAGGTATTTAAAGTGCTGAGAGCAGCAGCTAGGTAAGTACAAATGCAAGTATAGGGATGAACATGTGCCGCAGTAGTTCCAGTGTGATGTAATGTTTTAACAGTGACTGGCTAAAGCACCTTCCTGAGGGGAGGAGCTGAAACAAGTAATGGCCAGGGTGTGAAGGCTCAGTAATGACTTTTGGGTGTTGTGCAATTGAGCATGGTGTGCAGGAGCACACTATGGTTTTCTTTGCAGACCTTAAGATATGAAGGTCTAGGTTTGATGGCAGAGTTGCATCAGACTCCATGACAGCTGTGTAGAACTGACACAGCAGCTGCTGAGGAAGGTTGCAGGAACAGTTCATCCTGTGCCGAGCTCAAAAAAATGTGTGCACATGACCCGACCATTGGATGTTAAACTCATTTATTGTTTTTTTTCTTAACAATATAGTTTGTTTTAAATTAGTTCTGTTTAATAAAAAGTATTTTCAGCTAACATTTATTTAGTTGTCCCTAGGTAACACTTTACTTGAATGTTCCATTGCCTCATCGATGCTCACAACACAACCTGTGAAACATTTTGAATTTTGAAACACCTTATCCAGATAATGTACCACATATTAGGAGTAAAGTCAATATAAATGCCATTCTAAACCAGGTTTGTTGCTTAGCTAGCTGGGTACCTCGGCTAGTATGCTAATGCAAGGAAACTACTACAAGTATTACACATAAATAATTTCAGCTATAAATTGAAAAATATCAGAAACCAGACGACAATGGAAACAGACGTCATGCATTTATAACAAGCTAAAATGAGCTGTCCTACATATTGCATAAGCACATTTGGATTAGTTTCAATTAATAGTAAGCAGTATTATGCCTATATGTGTCTGTATTTTGCTATATATGCTGTTATATGCTATATTTCCTGTTTTTTAGGGAGCAATTCCTGGCCGTTGGGACTACATGCTGCTGTCTGATGAGGATGCCTGTTTAAATGGCTGTTCTAATCAGATTCCTCAGGTGCTGTTCATTATTTTAGCCTACCTCTACAGTTTCTATTTATTAACACTGATGAACCAATTGGGTTCCTGGGTTGTTACTGTGCTATAATCAGTAACTCAGCAGCTGGGCTACTCAAAAGTGCTCCCACCCAGCCGAGTGAAAATAGGTCAGCAAACTGACCCAATAGGCTTAACCCAACATTTGAGTAGACAAACCAGAGTGGGCTTTCCTTGTGATTGCTTTGATGTTGATATCCCACTTCAGGCATTTTCTAGGTACTTTTAACAACCATCACAGTCTTGTCAAGGATGGTAAGGGTAGGGGTGAGGGGGGCTTCTTCCTGTGCAAGTTTACCATCATTCCCTCCCTGTTTGGAGTGTGTTCAGCTCCAGAGGACCAGCTGTTCAACCACCTGTCTGTAAGCAGACTCGTCATCATCTCATTTGAGACAAAAGACTGTGGTGTCGTCAGCAAACTTTAAGATTTTGACAGGGGGTTTGTGGAGGTGCACAGTGAGAACAGTCGGTGGGAGAGCACACATCCTTCAGGAGTGCCAGTACTGACTGTTCGAGTGCATGAGGAGATTTTTCTCTGCCTAATCTGCTGCTTTCCAAATGTGAGGACGCTGATGATCCACTGAACATTAAGGAAATGGATTCTGGAGTATGTCCTTGGCTGGTCAAGGTGGTGAAATATAAGGTAAAGTGTCATGTTCACCGCATCATCCATCCCTGAGATTTGTGTTCCTTCGGTCTGAAGTGAGGTGCATTTAGGGTCTGCATCTTAACATGATCAACACTAGGCCAGAAAGCACTACATTACAACCATCATCTCCCTCCATTAGTCATAGTGTGAGGCACTGTGTTACTTAAAGTAACCAAGATCATTACTTAGAATAAGTGTCCTTGTACTTGGACATAGTGTACATCTGTCATATGGGGGAAAAAACTGGTGTATTTCATTAAAATTTCCAATCATTCCGGTAAGTAAGTACAAGGATACATGCCAAATTCACATACCAAAACAAATGACTTCCACAGCTTTTAGGATTTAGTTTCTTTGAGAATTTAATAAAAAAATTATACAGAAAAGTAATAATACTTGGCACCATGAATAAAAGACAACCAACAGTTAGGAAATCAAGCTTGAGGACATTCACGGAGTAATAATTTAGACACGACTGCCACATTATTTTTTTGTTTTAAATGAGATGACTGACATTTTAAAAATGTATTATCATTGTTCATAGATTTTTTAATAATAAAATGCACCTAAAATTCAATTGTAAATACCTGACATCGATGCTACCTGTGAAACATTCATCTGAGGTGAAGTAATGGTTTAGCTAAAATCTGTTCCTGAATGAGGCATGTAAAATGAGAGTTCCCTGAGGGTGGAGTTAGGTTTAGGATCATGAAGATTCTCTGCTGCAGAGTAACATGCTTTATTTGCATTCGCTCCTAAAAAAGGAGAGAAGCTATGCGAGAACCACTAGTGGTTTCATTCAGAATCTTTAAATGCTCTTAAGAACTAAAAAACTCCACGCAATTTAAAGACTGAAGGAAATGAGGTAAATAACCTTCACATAATGTAAACTTTAAAAACAGTCTTTATGCTCAAACATCTTAACAATAGCTGTTGTTATCAACCCCATTAACCACCCATTTCAGCGATTTCTATAGAACCAAAAGGTTCTCCTATGGCATCATGTTGAGGAACCCTTTTTAGCACCTTAAATATAAACAACGCTAGACTTCCATTCAGTTCCCTGTCATTTACAGAATCCCTTGACAGTCACTGGAGCTTGGAACCATATGTAATTCTCCCAGTCTCTAGTGGCTGCCTTTGCTTGTCCACTCAACGAAGTGTCGGAGGCTAATAAAATCACCTGCTTCTTTACTCTTGTGGGAATTCTGAAGTCAACCTTTGGCTTAAACCATGCAACACCACAGTCCCGGTGGGCGAGCGCCATGACTGTAGTGGCCATGAGGCGCACTGGTTTTACATCAGATAGCAAGTCAGCCACAAACAGTGCTCGGAAAAGCTGCCTCAAACAAGAGGACGTCCTCAAAGTGCTCTCTCCACCTCCCGCGACCAAAGCCTCCATGTTGACCTCGTACAGCTCAGTGGGGAGGACTGTAGAGCCACCCAGCATGAAGAGCACTCGTGGGACGTGGCTGAGAGAGAAAAGGGCCTCTAGATTACCCAGCACGTCGTCCAGTTCCTGTAGTGTCCTCTGGCATCGATGCCAGTTCAGGCCTCCAGACGTTTTGGTGGATTTCTTCACTGCTGCTTCCTCTGACTTTATGGAAAAGGAGGGAAAAAAGGACTGAATTACTAAATATAGAAGATACAAAACTCTATAAAACAGGCATGCAAGATAAATAAGCACACAAATGGAAAAATGTATAGTCAATATTTGCAATTGATGACATAGTAGGCCTAATTTTCGCAATTTTGGACAATATACTGTCTCAGATATTTGTGTAACTTAAGGCCATTTAATGCCAGTGATACGAAGATAATATAATAGCAGGATCATTTTCAACTATGTTTAACAGCAGGATCTCCTTGTCTATAAAGCGAGTCAATGTCATTTGTGAGTTTGCGTGCCACTCTTTTCTACATGATGAACGTCACTGTCTGCTCACAGACTTGCGCCCCAACCTTCGACAGGGAGCATGTATATAAACACAAAAAACTACTGATGTCATGTCCGTATATTGTACCAACTTGGAGACCCATTAATTATTTGTTGCTTCCAAACTTCTGGCTGGTAGTGTTGGTCTATTAGGGAAGGGCAATATGATATTTTGATATTTTGTCAAATTGCTATGAATTTTGTTATTGTGATATACTCATAAAAGTATATTGTTGAAATTGTCAGTACTGACAAACACTGACCAACTGCATTTTGACTCGAATATAGGAGCATACAGAATGTTCAGACTACACAAGGGTTAAGGCATGGCAATGTTTTTTTAGACACTGGTCTGTTTGACCAAGTGTGAAGTATGTGTGTTTAAGGGGCTGGATATGGTCCAGTGTTTGGATCTCTGCATCTCCTGAACAAGGAGGCATGGGGATCACGTCAAGTGAGCCCTAATAGGGCGACAGCTACCTGCTCTCAGCTGTACATGTCAAGGAGCTTCATTGGTTCCTTGATCTTAGCCCATTACTCCGTGTTTCAAGTTTGAGAATGGTGGGGAAAGCAACGTCTGAAAAGTAATAACGGCTCCTCTTCCGATCATAAAATAAGCACCGAAATGAGCACGGAATCAGGCCTGTGTGTGGACTATTCAGGGCATGAACCCCATGTACTTGGTTGAAGTTCTTTTGAGCAAACACTCTTTTACCTGTATGGACGTGTGCTGTTGTTTCTGAAAGAACACCATCTGGTCATAGGTCATGGGCAGCTGCTGTCGCTGATACAGGACACACTTGAAGAGCTCACAGACCAACCTACAGCAGCCGTCCTGAGTCACAGTGCCGGGAAACACAACGTCCACGCGTCCTTCCTCTTTGGCTTTTCTTGCAATCTCCTCATCGTCACAAGAAGCCTGCCATGCAGACATCGTCCTACATTTAGAGTCGTCCTGCGTGGCTGACTCAGGGAGAATAGCGTCCGTAGGCAGGGAACCTTGAAAGAACAATTGTTGGAAATACCGCTTAAGAACAGGGAAATTAACTGTGCTCAACATGGTATGGCTACTTTATTGAGAAGTACATAGCACACCATTTTTAATGAGACTTCTATAACAATAACGCCTGGGCTGTGGCCCTGAAGACCCGTGGACCTCAAAAACTGACTGCATGACTGCAATATAGGATAAATGACAGCTGAGCAACTCTTTCTGACTGCCAGCGTTTTCCATATTCCTGGCCTCTCCAATACCAGTCCTGGAAAGTCTATACACATTACTATACACAAGCTGGTGCTTGCTCTCTTCTGGCACATCTGAACTCAGTAACAAGCTCTTCTTGTACTGGGCCTTGTACTGCTGTATAGGATTATTACATGGTATATATACATACACAACCATACGGTCTCTGTGTACCTATACGGTATAAAGTACAACGTAAAGGGCAAATACAATGGTGAATTAGTCCTATATAAAGCAGACAAATATATATATATATATATATATATATATATATATATATATATATATATATATATATATATATTATTATTATTTTTTATTTTTTTTTTTTACACACATTTTACACAAATCTCCTACAGCCTATCAGGGTAAATGTATTTTCTCCCATTACATTTGACATTAATATTAGAGATTAATATTAGAGGGCTTTATAAAGTTGAAATGTGATGGTATGTGTGTATATTACTGTGAGACACTAGCTGTGTGCCAAATACAGTGCAAATAACTTACCAGGAAATTAATAATTACAGTAAATAAACTATAAACAGAGAGAACTATTGATTTCTATGTTTTAAATATTGAAAATACAAGATTTACTGTACTGAGGTTGACACCTATAGCTAATCAATAGAGTTCCTACCAGGCACAAAACTTACTTGATTCCCGGTGACTTTCTGCTGCTGCTGCTGCTGCTGCTGTCCCAGAGACTACTGCAGTGCCGTCCTCGCCGTTTACTGACTCCAGCCTAACATCCACTCCCTCTTGAACCGAGCCGGTATGTCCTCCAGCCCCGGACAGCTGGGGTGCATTACCGGCACCCCGGCCTGCACCAGCCGGGGAGGGCGAGCACACCACTGCCTTTAAAGTGCCCGGATCTACCGGACTAACACAGCACGCTTCACTCACATTACTGATTTCTACTCTGTTTGGATGACAGCTTTGCTTAACATGAACTAATCGCTCTCCACGGCTCGCAGCAGGCTCGTTATTTTTGATGAGAGTCATAGTCCCGCTGCCTCTCCCGTCTTCCCTCAAGCCTTCGTCCATTTCTCCTAGTTTGAATTGAAGTGCCCTCGGTGGTGCATCATGGGAAACAGCAAAAAGTACATTATTTTCAGACAGATTCAATCGCAGAAACATCACATATCACTACACAGTGCACTATATTGAGAAAAAATGAGTATTTATACTCTCAAACGTATTAAAAAAATATATAATATAAATTTCGTTTAAAGAAAGCACGTCATGTGATCATCTGCTTGACGTCAGGAGTCCGGAAGCCTGTTCCAGAGATTTCCAGATATCTGTGTTTTTTGTATTTGTCCAGATGTGATCCTATTTGTGGCGGTGTAAATGTAACGAGTACACGTATTTCACATACATGCTTAAAGTTAAAAAACAAAGCGGCATTAAAAGGTAAAAGACAGTGGATGTAAAAAGCCTTGGTTAGATAAAGAACTGCAAACCCCATAATGCAACGCGAACATACTCGTGTTTATAGTAGCTGTAGCTGACTTTAAGTTAAGCATTTCAATTCATTTTATTATTTTCATGTATTATTCTATTCTTCTTATTATATATTTTGAACATAATATAATATATCTTTAAAAATAATATGATATATTATATTATATTGAATATATATATATATATATATATATATATATAATAAGAAGAATAGAATAATACATGAAAATAAAAAGAATTTATATATATATGTATATATACACACACACACACACACATATATATATATATATATATATATATATATATATATATATATATATATAGCACAGTGGATATAAAAAGTCTACACACCCCTTTTCAAATGCCAGGTTTTTGTGATGTAAAAAACACAAGACAAATCATTTCAGAACTTTTTCCACCTTTAATGTGACCTATAACCTGTACAATGCAATTAAAAAACAATCAGAAATCTTTCAGTTAGGTGAAGTAAAAATAAACAACTGAGATAATGTGGTTGCATAAGTGTGCACACCCTTTTATAACTGGGGGTGTGGCTGTGTTCAGATTTAACCAATTACATTCAAACTCATGTTCAATTGGAGTCAGCACACACCTGTCACCAATTAAAGTGCCTCTGATCAACCCCAAATAAAGCTCAGCTGTTCTAGTTGGCTTGTCCTGACATTTTTGTAGCCACGTTATCCAGCCCAACCCATGATTCGCAAAGAGCTGCCAGAGCGTCAGAGGGATCCCATTATTCAAAGATATCAGTCAGGTGAAGGCTACAAAAGAATTTCCAAGTCATTAAATATACCATGGAACACAGTGAAGACTGTCATCATCAAGTGGAGAAAACATGGCACAACAGTGACATTACCAAGAACAGGACGTTCGTCCAAATTTGATGATAAGACAAGAAGAACACTGGTCAGGGAGGCTGTTAAGAGGCCAACAGCAACACTGAAGGAGCTGCAAGAATTTCTGGCAAGTACTGGATGTGCAGTACATGTGACCACAATCTCCCGTCTTCTTCATATGTCTGGGCTATGGGGTCGGGTGGCAAGACGGAAGCCTTATCTTTCAAAGAAAAACATCCAAGCCTGGCTTATTTTTGCAAAAAGACATCTGAAATCTCCCAATCGCATGTGGGAAAATGTTATGGCCTGATGAAACCAAGGTTGAACTTTTTGGACATAATTCCAAAACGTATATTTGGCGCAAAAGAACACCATACCTACAGTGAAGCATGGTGGTGGCAGCATCATTCTTTGGGGCTGTTTTTCTTCAGCTGGAACTGGGGCCTTAGTCAGGGTGGACGGACTTATGAACAGTTCCAAATACCAGTCAGTGTTGGCGCACAACCTCCGGCCTTCTGTTAGAAAGCTGAAGATGAAGAGGAACTTCATCTTACAGCACAACAATGACTCAAAGCACACATCTGAATCAACAAAAGAATGGCTTCACCGGAATAAGATTAAGGCTTTGGAATGGCCCAGCCAGAGTCCAAATGGCCCAGCCAGAGAGGTGATCTGAAGAGCTGCTCATACTGCTTCGTCACACTTTCCTTTTTGAAAGTCGTTATTTAACGACTTAAACAACTGCAGATAATCAGGCCGTCTATTGTGGTTAAGGTTTTCTTCTCCTTTATAGGCAGGATAAACACTTTAAAACTGTGATTAATCATCAGTTTCGTTTTGTCCGACAGTGTAACATCCTCTTGCCTGGTACAGTAAATAGTCCCTCCCAATGCTGATCAGGATTTTCACATTGGCTGCTTTCAATGCCTGTCCTGCTTATGTTCATATTCTTCACGTCTCATTAAACATGAGTGGCTGAAAATGTTAACATTGCTAGCAAAGAACAAAGCTGGTGGGTTGGTGCAGGAGTACCATGTCTCAATTCTAAGGGCCTGTGACTGACGGGAGCCTCTTTTCATAATTGCATAATTTCATATTTTCATATTTTTTCTTAATTGCTGGAGTTCCCAGTGTAATATCATGCTCTGGCAGCGCTCCTGGGTAGGTGGAATGGTCTTGATTGTTCTGTTCCCCTGTTCGTTTTGATTCATAGCATGTTTAAAAGGTAAAGGTGCACGTATTTGTCACTGTACAGTGTACGCTGCACAGCGAAATATGTCCTCCACATTTAACCCATCTGTGGTAATGAACACACACACACTAGTGAACTAGGGGCAATGAATACACACACCCAGAGCGGTGGGCAGCCAACTCCAGTGCCCAGGGAGCAGAGAGGGTAAAGGGCCTTGCTCAAGGGCCCAACAGTGGCATCTTGCCGAGCCCGGGAATCGAACCTACAACCCTGTTATCGATAGCTCGACGCTATAACTGCTGAGCCACCACTGCCCCTACATTTAAGTTCTGTTTTACTCAGTAGACTCCTTCCAGAGTCAGGGTGGGCAGTAGGACAATATTTTACCGTATTGTGATAAATTATTATTTTGATACACATATTTTAAGCATATTGAGGATATCATCAGTGCTTCAAAGTGCTGTGCACTGATCGACAGTGTTAATTAATCCTGTTGGATTGGGTGAAGTGCTAAAATCACACAATACAAATAGGCTGTGGAAATGTCTTGAAATATCTAATAAATATAAATGTCAGTTATCATATCTAATAAATATTTATTTCCAAAGCATGGAAAGCCTAATTTCCCTTACTTTTCTTTACATGTACACAGTTCCACCTCTTCAGCCTATTGACCCATTTGAACTAATATTAGGAAGAGTGTTTTAAACTGGGCTACATCCACCTTTAATATCAGCAGCTTCGGAACAGCCAACATGTGACTAATCAGCATAACATTGTTGGTGTTGGACAAATCACTTTACTACATTTCTGTTATACTACAAAGTGTTCGTCTTTGTGAAATGTTTGTCGATAAGACACTTGCTTGCACTTAAAAATCTAAAGGGTGAAGAGAGGCTGGAAACTGGTTATGAAAAAAAAATAACGATGACTAGCCAATACATGTCTCACCTTGCCCAAAACACACCCAACATCTCCATTTGTCGTTCTCAGACAAATCAGTGTTTTTCAGAACGCAGGGTGACCGTCTGTATTCTATAAAAACAGTAATTGTCTCTGCAGAGCTGAATGGTGGGGCAGTCATTTTGAGTAATCGTTCCAAATTTAGCTTAAATGTATAACTGAACTCTCTCCATGCGATTTCACTAAATGTATTTTTTTTTTTTTTTTTTTTTTTTTTTTTTTTTTTTTTTTTTTTTAAACTTGTTAGCATACGTTTCTGATAGATTTTTAGGAGCAAATTATTTGAGATGTTGGAATTTACAGAGATGAGACTGGTCCAAGTCCAGTGTTCATTAGCTCAGCATCTCCCGTTGTGCACTAAAGAAGCACAAATCAGATTTCACACGTCTTAAATTATCGACTGCTTCTGGGGTCGGGGATAGATCATGTATTTGTACATAAGTCGTAGTGCTGCATTTTGGATCAGTTGCAAGGCCCTGAAGGCCAACATAGGAAGACCAGCCAGAGTAGAGATGACAAGAGACTCTGCAAGTATCTGGGTGGCCTGAATCCTGTGGATGCTGTAGAAGATAAACCCACATGACCAAGTTATGAGAACCGGAACTGGTCATCCAGAATTATTGTTTCTTCCCAACAAGACCAACCTTTGGAACCACTGGCCTAGTTTCTATTTTTCGGCTCTTTGAGCGTTCCCAGGCTGCTGATGGATAACATTATGCATGTATGTAATGCTCCAAAATGACTAAGAAATGAATGAGGTCATCATATCATTTTGTCAGTGCGTTAGACTTTATTTTATTTAATAGCATTTCATTTGTGCGTAAGGATGGGGTATAGACTTTTGTGAGGTAGGGTGTGAAATAAAGGCATTTGTTTGCAAACATCCAGCTCAGCTGTTCCTCATCCCAAACACGATTCTTCATCTGTGGTACATTTGGGTTTTCATTCCGTATGTATGCTTTTTTTTAAAGATTAAATTAAAGACATTTTATTCAGACTATTAGAAGTTTTTAATCTATAACAACTGAGCTGTGAACTGATCTGTGGTTTATTGAGTAAGACCAACATCTTCCAAACATCTCAAGCATCCTAAAGTCATAATAATGTGAAATACCAACATTTAGTTGTGAGGTATGATGACCGAAACCCAATGTCTGCTCAACTTCATGATCTTCACATCCACACAGTGTAAAATCTAACATTGTTAGATGTTGATATTCTGCTGGTCTGCATGGTGTCAGACCAAGTTCAACATCTGTCTAATGTTGGAGCTTGATATCCACCCATGTTCGTTTTATATGAGACTTTGATTTCCAACACGATTTTAACATTCTGTACAATACGGTGTTCTGAAGTCAACTCTGTTTTCAATTTTTACTTAGCTTCAGCATCTGTAGAACACCTTTTTGGCATCAAATTGGATTCTGGTGCCTGCTGAGAAGGTTAATTTAGGGTTGGATTCCCAGGGATTAAGCCAGGTGCTATATTACACACACACACACACATAGAAACTACATTTACATTCACACTAAATTCACAATCTAGTACATTACCACATGTAACAACAGTTTTTTTTAACCAACAAAGCAAATGAGCCTCACAAAAGCTACCCTTTTCTGCATAATTAAATCTCTTAAACAACGTCTGTGTCAGTGTTTTTATGTGAAATGGTTATTTGTAGAGAAATGTTCTACTTAGACTTCTAGAATATATCAGTTTTAACCAGTGAATCTGTCGATTTTCTGTGTTTTCATAATGCCTATAATGGTATAACCTATAAAAATACATTTTCTCTAGGGACTATTTTCCTAATGTACCTCTCCACTATTAATGGCTTTTATAAAATACATGGCAAATTTAAGTCACACTTTTGTGTAAACCCTTGTTTCAACGATTTAACTGGAATATTCGTAATGATTGTTTATGTAATATGGTTCTTCCTGTAGGCAGGAACCCTTCAGATCAGTCTGCTTCCCATCACCGCCACTGTAAACATTTCTTATCAGAACAGAGCATTTCACACCGAACCATTCTGAATGACTTTACTTACATAGTAAAGTTGTACTACTGTTTCAAAAATACAGTTGATTATCCAAAACATGTTACAACAATATTTAATGTGTGTGTGTGTGTGTGTCTTTTTTAGTTAGCATCAGGAGATGCTAGGTTAATGTTTATACAGATAAGATTGGTGACCGTCCCCACTGTTTGTTGTCAGTGTCAGCCTAGCATATCATGTTATAAACTAAAGAAGTGACCGTTAGATACTAAACTGAATGTCTTGTCTGATCAACTACACCTGGGGTCAGTGATAAATTATGTTTATTTAATTTCTTGCTAAACTACTCTAAGTATTTTAGCACCTTAGATATTGAAATGCAATGATACATAATATACTATAATTATAATAACGATAATAATGAAGACCAAGGGCACATTTTAAAAGATTAATACATTTTTAATGGAGCATCCAAGTCATCCAACATGCAGATTTTTAACACCCATGTCAAAAAAGCAGTTACCCGCTTAGTTACCCAGATTCAGTAGACATCAGACATATCAGCTGGTTTAGCACAGACAGAACCAGCCCTGATGAACGTACACCTCTCTCATGTTGTTTTACCATCCGAGTGGTGTAGTCTCCACTGTGTTTTACAAAGCACACAAGGCCATAATAAAAATTAAATAATAATAAATCAAGGAGAGCTGAGAAATAAAGATCTAGATCTAGATCTAGAGAATCACCAAACCACAGAGGCATTATCTACAAACTGAGAGCCTTAGGGACATTGGTGGGCCTGCTGAAACGTCTCCAAGGGTGCATATCATCCAGAAAGGCACCAAAGGTTCCCCAAGAAAAACAAGGACCTGCAGATCCTAGCTAAATTCAATGTTCCTGCCCTTTTTGTAAAAAGTGCCGCTCATGGGAAATCAGCAAGGTCGAAAACATTCCTCAAGTGCACAAATATTTGCTAAAGTACATAAAAAGTCCAAAGTGTAGCAGCATGTATGTTATGAACTGTTATGAAATATTGGGAGAACCAGATTCGACTCATTTAAAGGGACAGTTCAAACGAGTCGGTTCGCCTTCTCCAGCTCCAACCTTGTCCGCTTCACAAAGCGAGTCTGATTCACACTATTCTACTAGTCGAGTTGAGATTTGATTCATTTAAAGGGACAGTTCAAACGAGTCGGTTCGCCTTCTCCAGCTCCAACCTTGTCCAATTCACAAAGCGAGTCTGATTCACACTATTCTACTAGTCGAGTTGAGATTTGATTCATTTAAAGGGACAGTTCAAACGAGTCGGTTCGCCTTCTCCAGCTCCAACCTTGTCCGCTTCACAAAGCGAGTCTGAATCACACTATTCTACTAGTGGAGTTGAGATTTGATTCATTTAAAACGACAGAGTCGGTTCGCACATTTGACTCACACACCGCATCACTTGACTATTCAGATGCCCAACCGTACAGTTCTAGAGATTCACTGATTCGATTCATTCATTAAAAGGACCGTTGGAACGAATCGGTTCGCTGGGCCACATCCAACAGCTGACCGAGCGCAATGTGACAGGCCGGTTTTAAACGTGGTCCCAGCGGCGCGCGCTTCCCTTCGTTCGCTCGTTCGCGAGGCTGCCGTTGCTAACCAACCATGTCGCGACGCTCTCGCCGTTGGGCCCGCCCCTGCGCAACGGCGGTTGGCTGTCGTCCGGAGCTGCGAGGCGGAGCGGGCCAATGGCGCCGCCACTCCCCCGCCGCACTCGGTCCATGGTAGGTTGTGCGGGAGCCTCCACCGGATCCCCCGTACCACACACATACACACACACACTCACACACACTCACACACACACACAGGCTCCTCAGGTGAGGCGGCGTCTCGCTCACGAGCGGTTTCACTTTCTCTTGAGTGTCGGGGAACGCGCTCGCTGTGAGCCTGGGGTTGCTCAACGCCAAACACAACAATCCGAAGCCCACGCAGCACGGCACCATGAGCAAAAAGAAAAAGGAGTGGAGGGCTGAGAAAGGTAAAGCATCGTCTTCTGGTGGACGCCGCACGCTTAGAGCTAGCTAGCCAGCCAGCCAGCCCCCCTCTACTCCCAGTACCACCACTACTCCCGGCTCTGAGCCCCGCTGCCTGTGCGGGAATGAACCCAGAAGCAGGCAGCGGTGCAGACTGCAGCGGCGCGCGCTGTGTGTGCTGGGGGTTGGAGTCATGGCTGTTTACACCGTGTTCGCGAAGTTGCGAGAATGTTGATGACAGCTGCTGCTAGCTGCTTTTCTGCACTGCTCATTATTGTGTGTGTGTGTGTGTGTGTGTGTGTGTGTCTCTTCACCTGCTTCTGTTAAACAGCACTGCCAGCGTCCAGGGCACCTTGGATAAACTGCTGGTGGGTGAAGGAAGCCATGCTCAAAGAGGGAGAGATGCCTTGCTTGCTCTTGCTCATGTTCAGAACTTCATTTCACTTCTAGAGAACTAACTAGCTGCTAAAGCCCCTCTGAGCAGTTCACATGAGACCATGGCTTAGCCAGGGGTCTGTAGACTACCAGCACCGAGGGCTGTCCCAGCTCAGTGTGTCTCCAACAGCTCCACAACAACACAGGTTGCAGGTGAAGCAGGTGAGGCCAGTAGAGCACATTTGGTCTGACAGGTTTGTAGGTAGGTCGGTAAACAGACTGCACCAACATGGGGCATGGGCAGTGGTGGCTCAGCGGTTAGAGCGCTGGGATATCGATAACAGGGTTATGGGTTCGATTCCCGGGCAGCTCGGCAAGCTGCCACTGTTGGGCCCTTGAGCAAGGCCCTTTACCCTCTCTGCTTCCCGGGCGCTGGAGTTGGCTGCCCACCGCTCTGGGTGTGTGTGTGTGTGTACTCACTGCCCCTAACACATGTGTGTGTGTGTGAGTGTGTGTTCACTACCAGATGGGTTAAATGCGGAGGACACATTTCGCTGTGCAGTGCACACTGTACAGTGACAAATACGTGCACTTTACCTTTTTTATATGTGGATATTAAAGCGCCTACATTGGGGAAAACCAAAATCCCAGTAAATGAGCCTCGAGATGATGAGTATGGGACATTTAGCTGCAAAACAGCTGGTTTTGATTCATTTTTTAATGCCATAAAGGCCAAGATGCTTTTTTTTTTTATATATATCCGCCCATTTAGCATCACACTACCGTTATAAGGAGTGTTTCAGGCTGGGCTGCTTTTTCAGTGAGCTACAACACAGGGAAGCCAGCCAGCCAGCCAGCCAGCCAAAGTCAGTTTCTATTATATTCACAGTAAAGTACTCGTAAAAATACTCTTAAAAATCAAGCGCTGATGAGGGTTCTCCGAGCAGTGCCGTAGAAGAACCACTTTTAGTGATGTGTTATTGTGAAGAACCATTTCAGAGTATATATGACCATCACTTGATCGTTCTCAAAGGACTTCTTGTAGGTAAAAGGGTGAAGAGAGGCAGGAAAATGCAGGTGTAGAAATTAAAAATGGTTGATTGTAGTACATAAACCATGTTGGAACATTTAAATAGACCTTGGAGAAAATCATAAAATCATAAAATACTACTACTACTACTATTGCAATGATTGCATGCGCTATAGCTGCATCCCAGGTCGAGCGCTGTCAGGTGCAGTGTCGAATTATATAAAATATGTCATGCTACAACTTTTTGGCTGCTTATATAAAACTGAATTCTGCACTTATATCTGCTAAATATCATTTATTTTAGTCCAGTCCTGGATACACTGAGTGCATTATTAATGTCATTACCTGTTGCATTATTGACCTCCTTTTTTCATATAAATATTTCCTGTATTTTCTTTTAAATCTCAACATATATTTCATAAAAAAATATTGCAGTGTCAAGTTTTTCAATATCTTAATACATAATTGCAAATAATAATATTTACAGGAATAATACTGTAATGCTGTCATGTTCTTTTAGATATATATCATCGCTGTTATGCAAAAAAATATATATAAAAAAAACTCCAAAAAGCCAATTTTACAGGAGAAGGAAAAAACCTTTCTATTGGTTTATTATGTACATCATGCAAAGCACAAATCTTAGTTTTAAATTATGTAAAAAGAAAAAAAGTAAAAAATGGCAATGCAAGGTTTTTGCGTGACAACGGTGATATTGTCTGTAGAGATGTATCAGTTAATTCTTTGAATGAATCTTGATCTTGTTCAATGCATTTTTTCTCAAGCTTGCTTAGCATTAATCAGTGTGGTAACAGTTAATCAAAAGTGTTATTAATTATAACTAAGAATTAAACAAAACGACACTGTGATTATTAAAAGTTCATTCTGAACATCCAGATAGGGTTACAGGTACACTTCCTCATTTTTCCCAATTAACTTGACTGATATCGTTCATCATAAGGCCGTATTATACAGAACAGTTGAGGTTTAATGAAGTTTTAAAGAGTATTTGCAAACACTTACTGTTATTTTGCAACCTGGGTGTGTATACGAATTAGCTGAGTAACATTAACATGCAGAAATACAGTCTTGTGTGAAATGTCAGGTGTTGTCAGATGGAAGTTTTTTTACACTGGCTAGATAACACTTCCATGATGCTCATGCAAATGAGTCAGGGGCCCCTTTCTGGTGGTGCAACTGTCTAAGAGCTGGCTTGATCACTGGGAGTTAGTTGTTTTGTGGTGATGCCACAGCAGTCCGTGGCCTGTAGTCTAAAGCCCATTTCACACCAGACATGGTAAACATGTAGCTTGACGTTTCCCAAGCCGTATACTTCTATACCATTCGATTAAGCCGTTTAAATAGGACGCATGTCTGGCGCACCGTGAACTGATATAAAATGGGCTTTAATTGGCCATGCTGTCACTGGGTGGGTAGGATGGCTGTCTCTCTGCCCCCGTCACTCTGCGTGTTGCTAGTCAGTGCAAGTTTGTTAGCTAACTTCAAATAATTAGCAGTTAGCAGAATCGTTCTTGTGCATGTAGCTGTTCAGTGATTTTGCATTAGCGACACACTTTGATGTACAGTAGGTGGGACCAGTTTCAGAGAAAAAGCATCACTCTGGTTCTCCAGGAGTGTGATGAATTTTAATTTCATGATGAAGGGACCAGTTTTTTACATTGTCTTCTGATGAAGTTTTTTGATGTTTTATGATGTTTTTTCCCCAATGTAATAATGCCTGTTACAAGCTTGGACATAGGCATGTCGTAAACAAGTTTCAAAAGTTACTGTTTAACCTAGAGCAGCCAAACATTTCCTAGTTCATTATTGTCAACTTGGTGCATGGTAGCACGCTACCAGAAAACAATAGTGGGGCTTACAGAAATTAGCAATATCAAATATATGGGATTACATTTTTTTTACTTGAACCAAGATCTTTACAGTGTAAACTATTTGTCCAAATGTTGGTGGACATCCCTTCTACTGAATGCATTAAGCCTTTGTAGTGAAGCACTGCCAATAGAAAATGACTTTCTGGAGCAGATGAACATGAACCTATTGGCACCATGCCTAATGCCAGGTGTATTAAGCCCCCCAGCAGTGAGCACTGAGCTGCAGAGCTGTGGAACTGTGTTCTCTGGAATGGTGATGCTTCATCCAATGCTTTTGGGATGAGTTAGGGAGTGAGGTGGGGTGGTGGTCATCTTTTGTCGCTGAATGCAGTCAAATCCTCACAGCAATGCTCCACAATTTAGTAGAAAACCTTATCTGGACAGTAGAGACCCTGGCTTTTAGAAAAACAACGAATGAGCAGGTGTCCTGGTACTTTTGTCCATGTAGCGTCGGTCTAACAGTCACCATTCACCACGGCACAGAGATATGGTTTGTTCATTTATTTTAGAATTGATGAAAGTGGCACCACACTTTCCAAAGTCTTAGGGCAAGGTTTGATGAAATTGCTACTTGAATCTGGGAACATGTGCCTGTGAGTTATAAAATCAAGTACAGATAGCATGGTTATATTTTTGGGAAATGTTCTGCACCTCAGCTGGAATGCACGGTCATATCAGAATATTATGACCACCTACCTAATAGTGTTTATAACCACCCTTGACTCGGATGACAGTAGCGAGATGGACTATATTGGGTGTTTGAAGGCGTTCGTTATAGGGCTAACTGGTCCACAGTGACTTGCCAATTGCTCTGTACCGGCTTGAGATGCTCTGTGGCATCAATAGCCATGTGGGTCACCACTATTGTGCCATTGGGAGGCACCCAATGCTGCTGGAAGGCTGTAGAACATCTCATAATCGTTTGGCAGTATGCTACAACAGACTGCTGGGCTCGCTATTTATACGTGGAGCAAACCCTGTCACATAGCTTCTGTGATGTCCCAGGCAGAGTAACGAAAGTGTACAGAGAATAACAGTACAACAGCATAACAGTGATGCCCCACCGTCCATTGATGCCAGAGGGGAACGGCGACTTGATCACTGGGAGTGAGTTGTGGGAGTTACTGGAGATACAGAGTAATCGGTACGCCCCTGTGGAGCAGTTCCCCTCTATAATGAACACCTTCTGTCACCTAATACAGTTCATGCCACAGCTTCTCGCTAGTGTCATCCGAGCCATGGGTGGTTATTCCCACTATTATTATTAGGTAGGTGGTCATAAATTTCTGATATGACCGTGGATGTTGGTTCAGGCCATAACTTGGAGTGTCTGTATATGCATATAGGTCAGTAATAAACTTATCTTTTAATACTTATCTTTTTAGTTACAGATCCAAGAAGGGTCTGGCTCATTTGGCACCAGTAGAGGGTACAGGTATGGTGGAATAGCATTAGATGTTTGGGGTAATCTGCATTACAAATAGATTGTGGTTGCGGAGACACTTAAGAGCAGGTCTATTTTATAAATAGAATTGTCAGTTTTAGAGGTTTACTGAGACATTGACATGAGCATGAGAGGAAAAGCTGTTGGGGCCTTCATGTACTTGCAGGGGTGAAAATGCATGGTAGGATTTAGAAGTGTTTGGTGCGCGAGAGATGAGTTTGTTGTACTGCAAAAGACAATGCACATCATTACCATATAATTCTGGCCATGTTGTCATTATTTTTTGAAAGCTAGTGTTATTGGCCACATATCAGCAAGTACTTGCAATGAGCTGTTTTGCTGGTTTACAAAAAACGGACACATGCTAACAGCTCGGACACTCTGGTCCGGTCTTGGCACAAGCTGGTCCAGTTTTAATTGAACTGAATGTTATTCTGTTTATGCATAGTTGGCATGAGGCTTAATTTTTATGCTTGCAGAGACAAATACAGATATAGTCTACTAATACTCTACTGTAATTTTTTGGAACAATCACAAAAGATTTAAATATGGAGGTTTTAACATTCCCTCTCTATAAAATTATGGGTTATTACATTTTGTGACATTTTGTTTATTTAGACATCCAGTTATTGAAAATGTCCTTTAGTGCAACATGATTAAAGTAGTGCTATGATTTTTTTACACATTATTATTACTTTAAAAAGTAACTGTACATTGTTACTTTTTAAATGTATAATACTGTTCTAGAATAATAACGTTCTAGATAAATCAAAAACATCAGATTTCCACTGGGGCAGTCCGCTAGGAATACGACTAGGCTAAAAGGTGGTCATCTGGAAATGTCTATTGGTGTGACAGCAGTGTCTTATTGTGTGATATGAAGTTATTTAGGGTTGTTCATTACACTGCATATTTGTTAAAATAGCTAATTGTGCACTGCACAATGTTTATATTTTAAAATTGTATGTGTTATAAACTTAATTTAAATATATTTTACTATGTAAACATTTGCAAAGTTTACAATACAGCATGTATACATCATACAGGACATGAAATATGCTGTGTTTGAGAAGGAAGAGTTTGGCAATGGCAGATAATGACCACTGATAGGCCTAATGCATGTTACAGCTGCATTATAGGGTCAAAATACTGGGGTTGTTATGAGGCAACATATGCTGTATCCAATTGTATTGCTAATTCAACAGTTTGACACTTTTCAATAGTATTCTGACTAATTTACTTGTGTTGCATTCATGAATGTGGATTTCTCAGATGTGCCACAGAAACGCTTCTTCTGATTGGTCAGGATGGTCACAGTCTACAGTACAAACCGCCATGATTGGAAAGTGGTTATTCAAAGGTCATTCACTTAGTTCAGCCTTCTGGGAAATCAGTACCACAAAGGACAGTATCATAGTAATGATTTACTAATGATCTATTGTGGGATACTATTCTTTGTATGCAGGCTTGTAGGACACAATCAACATGCATGCCATGCTCTGCCTACACCATCTAACAGATGTCTTCCAATTGGCCGGCATCACTCTGTATTGACATGTAATCAGGCCACGGCTAATTCTAAATTAACAGCAGCGGAGTCTCTGACATTATGGAGATGACTCGGACATTATAGAAAAGCCTGCTCTGCACTTACAGAAACAGCGCAATGTGTTGCAAGCTGTTTATGAGAATAAGAGGCTTCACAACACAGAAGGCCCAAGTGTGCAATTGAGCATTGATATGATCTAATAAGCAAAAATAGCTGCAATCAGACTCTTCAGGCCAATTCTAACTGTTTTAATACTGTATTGTGGTTACTTTTGTGTTTTGCAGTAGGATTTATGGCAGTGACACAGTGACACGGTTTGAAATGGGGCATTTAATTGGTCTTAATAGAGAGCACACAAGGCAAATAAACAGGCTTCCAGTGGAGTTTCTCTCATTCAGCTGTGCCTCTACTCAGCAAGTGGTTAAGACAGTGTTGTGTTTAATTCCTGTCTTGCTTGTTCTGAAGGAAAAATGAGAATTGTAACTACAGTACTATATATATGTACACTGCATGGACAAAGTATTGGGTCCAGGGAAGGCTTTCTACTAGATTTTGGATCATTGCTCTAAGGATTTGATTGATTCACCAACAAGCGCATTAGTTAGGTCAGGATGTTGGATGTTAGACCTCATCCTGGACTCCCCAGCCCATCCTAAAAGTGTTGGATGGAGGGCCATCAATCCTGAGAACACAGTTCCACTACTCCACAGCTTAATGTTGGGGGGCTTTATGCACCTTTAGCCCATGCCTGGCATTACATATGAAAAAATACACACAGTATTGTGCAAATGTTTCAGGCACCTGTGAAATTCAAAAGCTCATTATTTGGCTGTTTATTTCCTCATTAAACACTAATATTAGAAGAAATACAAATACAATTCATACAAAAAGTTGTGGTTTTCCATCACTGTATTTATTAAAACATCTCCAAAGCTCTCCTCATGGCAGTCTAGTATTATTTAGAGTCATTATCCAACATCTGGTTTTGGTAGATGAGTTCTTAATGATATTAAACTAGGTGAGCTGGTGATGGAATGGAACACATCTGGAACTAAGCTTTGTTCTTTAAAATCAGCTAGAAAGTAGTTGAGCTCTTGTGAGCTAGTCAGATTTAAAATAGTGTGCTTAGGTGCCGTGGGATTTTGTACCTACAGTTCAGACACATGCAAAGCAAAATTCTTACAATTTTGCAGTTTACAAACTCTGACTATCCTTATTTACAACAGATGACTGACATAGCGCCATCCACCCCATGATAACTAGCATGCATGGCTATTTCATCTTGATGCAAAGTTCTGTAGTACTGCTTGGCCTTTCTAACTTGAACTCTCCACCATTATGACCCTTTCTATGTGGCCTTTAACCACATATGGAAACTGCTTATTTCCTAGTGCGGCTTGAGTCTGTACATTCTGTACTGTACCCTTCCTTCTGCTGATGTTTTTTTCTTGCTTGTCATACATGTGTGTCATGGTATGATTTATTTGTGTGTGTGTGTGTGTGTGTTTGTGTGTGGGAGTTGAACTTTCGAGGTTCCTCTATGTTAATTGTTCCTGATCAACAGGAAACAAAGGGCACATGTAGTAAATGTTTAATGGAGTCATGTATCAGTGTATTAAACAGTGGTCTAAGCCTAGAAGTCACAGGCCAATGCCTAATCAATGTCAAGGTGAAACATGCATTATTTTAAATGACTGCAATAATTCACATTAGTAGTAGTGGCTTCTTATCTTCCTCCGCTTGGCTCCAGTAGTGTGTGTGCCGCATAATTCCAGGGGCCTGGTGTTGTGGGATTGATCCTTGCTCTGGTCACTTTCTGTAAGGTGATGGGTGATAAAGTGGATAAGAAGTTGGATGGATGGATACGCTCTTGAAAACAAAGAAGAACCACTTTTGGCTCTGGTTTAGTTCCAAAGAACCATGTTTATAAGTGTGACAAATCTTCTGAAGGTCTTAAGAACCATCACTTGACGGGTGAAAGGTCATTTACCAATTATTTTAGGTTATCTCTATTACAAACATGGTTATTTATGAAACCAAACGTGGTTCTTCTGTGGCATTTCTCAGATAACCTTTATTTTCAGTTTAGTTTTCAGTAGGAAAATAACTACCAGCATGAATACAGACTATCGGGTATGAAGAATGTTTTGGAAGCAAGCACAATCATTTGAAAAGTGATTGGTAAACTGCTTTAAAGAATATAGGTTAACACTATATATTTGTGTTTTTACTCCACAGAGCGCTTGCTCAGTCTTGGAAAGGAGGAAAGACGTAAAGAATACGTCCACTATTTGGCTTTGGACAAGGTAGCCACCTGGAGACAACATGGGAGCGATGCAGGTAAACCTGGCCGTCTAAAGCATAGGATTGACAGCTCAGTGATGATTACCATGAGTGGCGAGTAACTTACTGACAGAAAGGAAATATATAAAGAAACACAGGGAACCTAAAAAGTCATGAGCGCAAATACTGTTATTTTCCATGAACTGATATTACTGCCGAGGGTGCCTGCACACCAGAGGCTGATATAGACTCAAAGAGCGGTTCCTTCACTATATTTAAGTTGAATGCTGTGTTAGCTCGGGTAGACTAGAAAGTATTTTGACCACTTTTGTATTTCAGCAAACTCTCCCTATACATTAGCCATGCTCCTGCCTTCTAGAGGGGACAAGGTCTAAATGCCTTTGTTACTGACCTGTCAGGTTCAACCCAGCTTCAAATAATGTGCATTTTATAATAGCACAACTTTCAGGAATCAAGATGTTGCAACTTGTAATAAATATTGTGTTTAAAGGAAAAAGGGGACACAGCTTGAAACCACTGTAGGAAGTCCAGCTGATGTTTTAGTACATTTTAAAGAAATGTTATCTGAATTTTAAAAGCTAAAATTGTCTTAAAATCCAGCCAGATCGGCTGTTATGCTTTTTTGTGGAAGTTTCTTATATATGAACATTTTTGAGTTGTGAAATGTTTATGCTAACAATAAACAAAACATTGATACAAATTAGCTAATTTGCTAGCTAGCACACTTGAGAGCAAAGCCGGTAGTAGGTCTCTACAAGCAAGGAGGATTGCAAAGATGATGATATGTCCCCAATTTTGCTGAAAAAGCAGTAGTTTTGAGTTTGAATTTCCTCCCGGCTGCTAGTCATATCTCTGGAGTTCTGCAAATCCTGTTAAAAACATGTTACAAACATTATTTAAAATTGTTTTAAGGCATTGCGCATACTTGCCAACCAAGTATGCGCAATGCTAACAAGCTATGTCAAGTTGGTTCACATATTTTCTTTAAACACTGCACCGGGAGACTCTAGTTCTGTCCACCAGACTCAAGGTTTTTAGTTATAAAAGACTCCTGATTTGAGGCAGTATTGAACCAGTTGTTTAATGAATTGCAGGATAACAGCATTGTGGGTCACATGTGAGGCTGGATATGAATTGTTTTATGTACAGCATTAAGCTTGGTGGTCTGACTTTTATCCGTTTTGTGTATGTTTTTTTTCCTCAGGTTGAAATTTTGCGAGTTGTAAGTCTTGAGTCCGAGTCAAGTTGCAAATCAGTTAAAGACAAGCACGAGTCAAGTTGCAGGTTGACTCAAGTCCCCAGTTTCTAAAACAGAACGTATCAGCAGTCTTGTCAACTGGTGTCAGTTCTAACCTTTTAACAACACTTAATAGATCATTATATCATGACTAGCATTAGGTTCATGCCAATGAATGAAACTTTAAGGACGCCAAACTCAAGGCTCTCCAATTTCCAGGAACTGTTGAAATTGTAACTTTGATCTTAGTTTGTATGTATGGTAACATTTTTGCTTGAACCCGGCTGTAGGTGTGGTCTGATACATACACTTTTCATTGACATCACTTTGGCAATACTGAGCTTTTAATTATTTCTTTAAACTGTTTCTTGATCTTTAATAGAAACAAAACTAGAATAGAATTTGATACACAAGTTTTTATTGAAGGGTTTTCTGAAATCAACTCAAGGTCAAATATACACATACACTTCCATGATTATTGATTCAGTGGTTCTGAAAGTTCCAAAATGTCAGATCTACTGCCTGATCATGATTGACTACAGCTGGTAGCTTCTCTGTGCCCATAGGTTTGTTTAACAGCACTTATGAGATTGATCATTACACAGTACAACAATAAAGACAAAGGAGCCTCAGTGCCATTTCTAAACAACTGCAAATTCATCAATTCAAACAACTGATATTGGGAGGTTAAGCCACTTCTACAGCATAATCACAATCCACTAGTTAGAGAGTTGAAATGTGGACACAACTGGGTGTTTTTACAGGACACTGACCATTTTATTGTAAATCTACCAGTTCTGCCAAGTGGAGTGGTCAAATATCCAACCAGAATTCTGCCAGAAGCTTATTGATGGCTACCAAAAGTGTTTAGTTAAGATGCAACTTCCTAAGGGCCATTTAACTAAATATTCAGTGTGCTGTATGTATATTTATGGCCCTGTATTCATAATTTTTAACCTGTGTTGATTTCAGAAAAAAACATTAAAAAGATGAAAATCTGTGCACCAAATACTTGTTTTTTTGTATCACATTGACATAACCATGCCATGGACATGTCATCTCATATCATGTCATTTGATATTATTGTGCTTATTTTTACCCAAAGATATAAATATCTTTAGTTCTAAAAACTTTTATTGTGGACTGTTTTCCGGTTTCAGCGCTAACTGACTTCTTGAACTTTAAGATGATTGCACAAAGCACTCTTAATTTCTTTATGCACCCAGTTTGAAAAATTGAGGAGTAATAACTAATGAGGAACAGACAAACAGGAACAAGTTTGTTGCAAAATTTGATGTATGGGATAACGGTCAGAACGGTGAAATTTTGTAACTTGCAAGAATGTTCAGATATTCCTCAAATTGCAGAGTTGGTTGTTTTTATGTGTTTGTGGGTATGCGTCTGGCATACTTACTGATCAGCTGGTCTGAGTTGTGTAATATTGCATTCTGTGATTGTATTGAATGAAAGTTATAAGAACATACCTTAATTTAATTTGTAAAATGGGGTTGATTTTAACCAATTGAGGGACCAAGTGTGGTAAAAGATTTCAAAACACTTTAAGCCTAATTTAATTTTGTGCTGTTTAAAGTGGATTATTTTTTTCCTGCCTAAACATTAGAAAATCTGCATCCAAATAAGTGTTATAAGTGACTGTCATATTCACAAAGTAGAACAGCAAATATCAACACTACAAACTGAACTATATTAAATTTGAGGTATGTGGAGTTCTCTCTGGACTTAAGTCTGGCTAGCTCTCACTGTGAGTTGTTTCTGAGCTTCAGAAGGCTGCTATAATAATGTGTATATTACCCAAATACAGTGAATTCTGTAACACAACTCTGAATAAACAGTCTTTTCTGGAGAAATATAAAGACTGTTAGTTGTCAGAATTTGCAGGTTATGTTGCTGTGGGAATACAAGATGACCAGTAGCTGGTTGTACTTGAATCTGTTTTACCTGAAAAGTTAAAGGCAAAAATTAGTATTTTTCTTGAATGTTGATGCAAATGTTTAGATAATTTATAATAGATCAAAAGAACATTTTATGATTAGTGTCATCAATCACTTTTTTCATTTTATGTGTTTTCATTTGTGTTTTAATTGTTCTTTTAATTGTGTTGTTGATCTTATTTATTTATTTGTTTATTTTGCCTTGTTTTCATTATGTTCATTATTATTTGTGATTGTTATACATTTTTGTCCTATTTTATACTTTTGTTCCATTCATTCTTTTTTACTCAGTAACATTGTACATTAGTTCTTCATCCATGTAATCTCGATTTTAAATAAAAATCGGAGTGAAATTAAAATTAATTGATTTCCGTTTACATATAATGTAATCTGGCATGTATTCTATATTGCTCTATGCTCTATTCTATGCTGCTCTTTTACTTGGTTGGCACAGTTTGCATTTTAAGTGAAATTATTATCATAGTCCTTATTCAAAACATTGCTTTGCTAAGAATTCTAGCAGAATTAAGGACATGGAAGTTGTACAGTTAGAAAATGTTCTGAACTTTGGGTGGCTTCAGATAGGTAGGTATAACAAGTACAGGGTGAGATACTTTAAATAGATATTATTCTGTCAGCCCACAACTGGATACAGATTGTGGTTTTAGTTTGTATTTTTGGTTACAGGCCTTTAAGTTGTCTTCTTTTAGACTAAAATTTAAGAAGTAAAAAATGCTTAAGAGTTTTTTAAATCACATTTTTACAAATATATACTATATAAACTAAATGTTGTCCTTCACTTAAAAAAAAATCAAACAATGCCAAAAAAGGGTAATTTGTATGATGTCATAGAATAACCAGACTTTCATAAAACAAAAGTATGGTTCTTCAGAAACAACATTTGTAAACATGACGCATGAGAGAGTTGTGAGTTCTTTGAAGAACCCTTACATTAGTATAGATCTTATAAAAAATTTTGTATGGCACTGTTTCAAAGAACCACTAAGCAGGGATATTCTGGAGGCAAGATAAGTCATCGAACCCGCCACTGATTGAAATATGAATGGGAGTACTTGTAACAGATAAAATATCTGAAACAGTAATCTGACCTTCAGTTTTTAATATTTTGGTCTGTCCTGGTCTCATATGCCTGGAAATAACTGCCTGGTGGCATTGCAAAGATGGCTGCAGAGGAAATGGACTTGCCTACAAGAACTGTGATAATACTCAGTCTTGAAATAAACGTTCCTAAATAGGTTATGGGAAAAAATCTTATTGGTATAGACCACTCTAGACCACTCTAGGCCATAATGCCCTATACCCTTAAAAAGTATACAAAACTCTTGTATACGGTTCCTCAAAGAACCTTGGGTCAACCAAAATGTTCTGATATTTCTACAGCATGTTTTTAGAACTATAGAGAATTTATATTTGGTTGGAGTGTAGAGCCACTTTTGGTTACCTAAAGAAGCATTTTTGAAAAAACAATATTGACACAGTTATTTTTAAGAATATTTTCTAAAGAACTATCCATTAAAAGGGATTATTTTTTTTAAGGAGAGCACAGCCAACAACATAGATCAGAGTAGCCCTTTGGGGAACTTTGTATGTATTACTTTTTAGGGAGGGGCGTTGTTGGGTTCTGGGGTAATGCTGCAAAGAACCTCTTTTAACTCCTTTATTATTAAAAATGAAGAGACACCATTTCTTTATATGAGATCAGCAAGTTTCAGAAGTAAAGCTGTCTAAAAAGCCCTTGCTAGTTTTGCACAGCTTCTATACCCATCTTGCATTTATCTACTGTTGATTTTTAAGCCCAGACTATATTACTGACTTTCATCAGGCTTATGCTGGGTGATTCACTAAATACTAAGCATGGATTTTCTGGTGGCAAGTCCTCTAAATAATACATACTCAGAAAAGAAATGTTGCTTAACTATAACTACTTTGACATATAGAACAATCTTTAAAAAAGGTGACATAAAGGATTCCTTGGGCAAACTCTGATTCCCTAAGGAATCATGGTTAAGACTTTAAATCCTACAAGATTCTTGATGTATCTCATTTACAGGAATTGCTCTCAAAAGAAGATGCATTCATACATATATACATTTATACATATGTTTCTTTTTTTTCAAGGATCTAAAAGTGTTTTAACTACATTTGGGACCTTTATTTTTAAAAGTGAACGTTTACATGATGAGAAGATTTCCATTAAATAAGTCTAAACCAAGGTGCTTCTTTTATGGCATCACTCCAAAAGAACCCTTTTAGCCACCCTTATTTTTAAAGAGACCACAGCCAACAAGATGGATCACTGAGAGAGGCCCTTCAGGTGATCTTCGCCAAGGGAATGTGGTGTTTAGTCTTTTCGAAAAACAGTTGGTGGTAGAACAAATGTCACACAGCGTAGAGGATTTGGCTATGGGGGAGTGCCAGTAGGAGGCAATTGCAGTAAATCTGAGTCAGTTGTTAATGATGGTGTTGCCTGCTTGTCCCCTCAGTACACAGCAGCTGGTTTAGGTTGCTCATTTGTTAGAAAACAAGCTAGTAGTCAGTGATGTTGCTTATTTTCTTAAAGTGTTTTTTAAGCATTTTGCAGTGGAACAGTTTGGGATCTTGCATTGCAAATGCAGTCCATCTGGGTCAGCACCTTGCTCCTATGTTGTCTTGCTGTGCTTCCACATTAAAAAAAAACACAAAACAAAAAACAAACCCAAAAAAATATATATATTGCTGTTATTTAACTGCAACTTATATATAGCTAATAAATCTGTTTATCTGAGGACAATTAGATCCTACTTCAGTAAGTCAGTGTAAGGTAAAATGTCGAACTGCTAACTTTATATGTCTGACTGTTAGCTACCTATGCTAAAGAAACATACATAAGGTAAAACGGTCACTTTATTTAGAATGGTTGAGCTATAGAAGTACTGTCAGATTTTTTGCAATGTTTGGAATTTTTACCAAGCACATATTGTCGCTGTCCAATGAATTATATGTACATAACATGTATCTCCAACTTTGTGACTTTACAGAAGAAGACAAAAATGTTCTTAACTTTGAATGGAAATCAATGTAAAATTAGACTTTCTATTGGTCCACTGATCCAGATTTTTTTACACAGTGTACAGAGCAGCTATAGGGTTTGGATGTTTTCCCCCTGTCAATATATCAGTATAAATTGTTTTATACTGATATAGATTTCTACAGAGTAATGTCAATCAAATGAAAACATCTAATGTTAATTAAGTGACTGCATATATATCCACCCCCTTTTAAGTGCATGCTCTAACTTAACAGATGTCCAGGCAATTGGTGGAGATCACCTGAATGCAGTGAATGTATCTCAAGTGATAGTAGTAAAGAAACACTCGTCTGGAAGGCCGAGTCCCTGGTTAATCAGTATTCCTAGCTGCAGATACACCATTAAGATGAAAGAACACCATACAATTGAGAGTACAGGTTACTGAAGAGTATAAGTCAGTTAAAGCCACTATTAAGAAATGGAAGGAACATGGTACATGTGTGAATCTGTCTAGAGCAGGCTGCGCTCACACCTGCACTGAAGGACAGTGCAAGAAAGAGACTGCTGAGGAAGGCCTGCAAGACACAGGTGACTACTGGAGTTTAATCGATGCTGCCACCACTAGTCTGATATCCAAAAGGCTCGATTTTGGTCTCATCAGATCAAAATACCAAAGAACATACTCTTAATAGACCTTGGAGTTTTTCACATGCTCTTCCATAAAGCTCTGACTGGTGAGGATCCTGGGCATCAGGTGTCGTATGCAGATTCTCTCCCATCTCAGCTGCTGAAGCTTGAGTAGTCGTTGAGTAGCCAAGTTGTCTTGATAGATTCCCTCACTAATCTCCTTCTTCCACGGTCACTCCGTTTGTGAGGACGGCCTGCTCTAGGCAGATTTACACGTGCCATATTCCTTCCATTTCTTAATGATGGACTAATCTCCAGTAGATGCTCTGTGTGTGGATTTTTTTTAGTGTCCATCCCCTGATGTATACTCTTCAATAACATGTTCTCGGAATCGTGTGGAGTGTCCTTTTGTCATCATGGTGTATTTGTCATATCTGCCAGGAATACTAATTAACCAGTGACTGGACCTTAAAGACACCTGTCTGGATACTCCAATCACTTGAGACACATTCACTGCACTCAGGTGATCTCCATTTCAGTAATTGTGAGACTACTAGAACCAATTGCCTGGAGCTCTGTTGAATTAGGTCAGTCACAATTAAAATTAATATTTATGCAATCACATAATTTACATTATATCTTTTTATTTAATTTATTTCTTGGTAAATTCTTGAACATTTAAATAATTAAAAGGGGGACATGTCCGAGGGGGTGAATAATTTTAATAGGCACTGTAGCATAAACTGCAATATCAGTCTTTCTGTGCAATGAAGTTCACACGAAATGAGAAGAAGGTTACCTTTGTCTGTTTCATGGTGATTTGACAGGAAGGGAGTCACAATTGTCTGAACTTCTGGTTTAACTGTTAAAACTACACTGGTGTAAGACAATAACTTTACTCAGCAAAGACCATAAAATAAATCGTTATGAAATATTTAAATACAGAAGTTCTCAGAAACAACAAACCTTACAATTTGAGTAGGTATGTAAATAAAATTCTAAAAATTCTAAAAAGAATAAATTATATGAAATTATATTAAATATGTTACATTAATTTATCGTTGGAAAAAAAGCTTGTACTGTACCTTAATTAATTATATAATTACACTTATTTTTATGCAGAGAGAGCAATTTGGAAATCAAAGAGGGCATGTTTCGGCTGGCTTGGAAGAAAATGCTTCCTGCAAATGCCCGCCACATGGCTTTGCCTGATGTCACAGCCCTGCTTTTGAGTTCCATCGGCCCTATTAGTGTATTAATAAAACCAGAATATTTGCAGACGCTCATTTGTATCCATACAAAGTTCTGTAAAAGGACAGTGTGAAAGTGTGACCATTACGTTACCTTCTTAAATGATCGATGCTGGCTTGTTTTTTTAATCATTTGATGGACAACGGTTGGACGCCTGGTAGCCTGTCTGCTCAGTCATGCATTGTACTGTTTAGCCTACCCATATGCACAGTATTTGATGCCAGTGCTCTATTGTTTGCCCAGATTTTGAAGCCCCCACTCGCTGTCTGTGGTTGCACCAGTTTGTTCTAAGCAGTTGCAGCCATGATAAGATTAAGGAATTATGGAGCTAGACCCTAAAAGAGAGACGCTTTGGCTAAAAACAAATGTACATCGTTTCCCCTTTACACTAATTTTAGTGAAGTCAATCAGTCAAGACATGTTTACACATGCAGTTTTGCATTGTTGCCAGGCCTGGCAAGAGGAGCGTATAATCCCAGGCTCAATTTTAGCTCTGGATATGATATCATATCATATATAATTCTGATTGGCATCGAACAATACTGTTAACAGACAGACGGCACTTCAGCAGAAGTTTCTTGTGATTAGTGTGTTAGCTTTGGGCTAGGGCGTTGGCTCATGGTTAGCATTGAGAACAGAAAAACATCTTTTAATTAAACTTTCAAATAAACAGTGTGCAAACTGCAGCACGCCCGTCACACAGTGCTGAATGTTAAGTATTTGTAATGTTAAGTAAATGTTCATGAACGTGATAGGTTGAAAATATCTTTCTAACTCACACTGCAGCTGACTGTAGATGTGTCCAAATATTAGTAAGGCGTGTGTTAGTCTAACTGTTGGTGTAATAGTAGGCCTATGTGGTTTTGCATGCACCAAGTGTTTTAGGTGTTACTCTGTAAGTATGTAGTATGTTTTATATTCAGCTCAGTTCTGTTTGTATTATAATTTGATATATATGTGGGATAAGATAAAAAGCAGAACGGTTAAGAAGCCTCAAAAAGGGAAATAACAATTGCAAAAAGTAAACAGAAAGTAGGTTCTCTAATAATTTGGCGATCTGTGATCAATTATGACATGCAATGTATTCATTTATTTGTGTCTAGCTATATTTGTACTAATATTACCCACTGAGATTATTAATTCAGTCGTGCTGAAAGCCACTTAATGGTTCTGTTAGTGATCATGATGGACTACAGCTGGTAGCTTGTCTTTGCCCACATAGATGGGTTTCTGTGCAATGACAGAGGCATCACAGAGGCAGAAAGCAACAGAAAGCAGCACTCTTCAACAATAAGAAAGGAGCTGTTGTGCAGCAGACGGCACCAGCCAGAAAGAAGATGGATGGGAAATGTTTAATATTCCGAGGGGGTCACATCCCATTGCCAAAAACCGTAGAAAATGAAAAGCAAACAAACAGATCCCACTCTGAAACTGTCTTATTATTATATTGTCTTCTTATTGTATTTCCAAAGCGCTTTTGCCCCCTGGCTACATACGCATCCAGTAATGTCTGTAAACAGGAAACCCTTCTGTAAAAAGATGGATTTAGCAATAAACAGTACAATAGGAAAGTCCAAGGAGCTCAGTGTAGATCTGTGGAGGATGATCGTAGAGTTACTCAAGTCAGGAATGCCTCCTGGAGCCATTTCTAATCAACTGCAGATTCCAAGATCATCAATTCAGACACAAGTTGTGTTAAACGTAAGTACAAAATATTAAGAGGTGTAGCCATTTTGCCAAACTATGAAACTGTCATTACAGAACAGTTTGCAAACTGTCACCTTTAGCTAAGAAGAAGTTGGTTTGCATGGTCAGGAACAACTCAAGAACCACCAAGGCACAGGATCGCCATGAACTGGAAGCTGAGGGAACACCAGTGTCAGGCTCTATAGTCAAGCAAATTTTACATTACTATAGACTGAGAGGCGACTATCCAATAAAGTAGCCCCTGCTACAAAATCGACACCTTCAAGCTTGATTAAAGTTCAAAGATCACCACATGAACAAAGAAACATAATATTGTCAGATGGGACAAGGATGTTTACATGCTCTGCGGCAGTTTTGGAGCTGGTAAATTGCAAGTGGATAGAATAACGAGGAAGCAGACTAGCCGTAAAATAACCGCAAAGCATCAGCTAGACTGTTAAAACTTGGACACAACTGGGCGTTCCAACAGGACAGTGATAACCCAAACACATATGAAAGGTGGTTGTGGAAGGGATGAAGCAGGCTAACATTTAAGCTCTTGAAATGTGGACTGTGAAGAAGAGTGGTCAGGTATCCAAGCAGAATTCTGCCAGAAGCTTGTTGATGGCTACCAAAATGTATGTATGTATGTGTGCTTTATGTATATTTTTGACCATGTTAGGTTCATTTTGACCCTGTGGTGATTTTATATATATATATATATATATATATATATATATATATATATATATATATATATATATATATATAAATCACCACAGGGTCCAAAATGAACCTTACATGGTCAAAATATACATGCAGTAAATAAATAACCATTCTATTATTTATTGCCAAAGTAATCACTGGGAAGGTAAATGTTTTGTTTTGTTTTTTCTTCATCTCAGTGTGTCAGCCGTAGAGGAAACATGGCATTTAAATCATAATGTAAACACACCTGACTTCAAGTGAACGTCTGTGTAATTCAACACTAAATACAAAGTCTCAAACAAAGGATTTCTGTATTGACTATCCAAACAGCCAATAATAGCAAACATAGCTATCAGTATTGTCATATGATTATCCACTTAATTACCACAGTATCTTTTTTTTAGTTAACAGTTAGAATTGTGTCTGTGTGCTTGACCTCTTTAATGAATTTAAGAGATAGATGATGTCGTTTTCACTTGTGCCATGACATTCTTAAATATTTGGAGTGCAACACACCTGAATCGTTTCTTAATAAGATAAGATAGTCCTTTATTAGTCCCGCAGTGGGGAAATTCACAGTGTAACAGCAGAAAGGGATAGCAAGACACTCAGTTACAAAAATGTAGATAAATAATTTACACTATATGTACACAATATAAATAAGAATTAAAATAGCAATAACAATACTATTTACAGCAAAAGACTCTTAATTGCACATGGGGGGGGGTATTGCACATAGTATTCCCTGAACATGAACATGTGTGTGTAGTTAAGTGTGTGTGTATGTGGTCCGCTGGGAGCAGTGCTGGTTGTGCAGTCTGACGGCAGCAGGAAGGAAGGACCTGCGATACCGCTCCTTCACACACTTGGGGTGAAGCAGCCTGTCGCTAAAGGAGCTGCCCAGTGCTGCCAGAGTCTCATGCATGGGGTGGGAGCTGTTCTCCAGCATGGATGCCAGCTTGGTTGTCATCCTCCTGTCTCCCACCACCTGCACTGGGTCTAGGAAGCACCCCAGGACAGAGCCGACCAAGAATGCTTATACTTTCCAACATGAAAAAGTGTCATGGACTTGAATAATGTCATGAACTTTATGCTGAAATGTGTGGTAATTCTATTATCTTTTCTGTACTTCTCTGTAACAGTTTGAACATGGGTGACGAAGATGACCCAGCACCTCCTCATATTATTACTTCTCCTTTTAAGAGTTCTTGATACTGATAAGCTAATAAGCTAAATAATAATAATAATAAATAACTAATAAACTAATTCGCGTTCTCTACGAAACAACATTTTAAGAACATACAATACAAATAGAACTCAATTAGTCTGAAAATATATGCTCTATATTATATTAAATATGGACCTAATAGTGATAACTCAGGTGCCCAAGCTCAAAATCACTGAAATTCAGATGGTTGATGGAAACATTACAAGAAGTTTACAAAATGTTTATAAGTACTGACTGTTCAGTGTGCCCAAACTCCCTTAGAAAATGTTTAATACAGCTATATTATTTGGTAATTCTATTGTTAAAATATAATTCCTATTAAATATTAATATACTTTACTATTATGTTACTGTGTTTGTTAACTATGGCTTAATGCAAAGAGTGTGGACACTGACCATAAAAGCATTTGACAATTTAAATTTGATTGGAAGTGACATAGTAAAGTACTGAACAAAAGAATTGTCTTTCAGTTGTGAAAGATCAGACTGCAGTTGGATCTACTTCTGCAGGAAATGTTGCTGGCAGTCCCTCTGAAGCACAGTAGGTGGTAGCAGTGCCTTCAAGTACTGTCCTTGTCCACTGTGCAGTCCTCAAGCTTATTTACTGCGATGATGCTGGCTTTTTCCTGCCAGGCGCTGTGTTTTGAGTGAGCAGTGGGTTCTCTTAGACTGGGGACCGAGGACAGCTGTCAGACTAATCTTAATCACTTTACTGTTGATTTCAATTAAAGGATTAAAAGACATGTTGAATTATGCTGTAACCTGTTGTGCTGTAACTCTACGGTGCCTGCTTCAGCCGTTGAGGCAGTGTAGTACAGATGTTAAATAATTATATGTTTTAGTTGGTTTATTGAGCTTTTGCGTATAAATAGTGACTAGGCTGATTTTGTACATGTACAAAAAATTGAATGGAATTGTTTAGCCTTTTACTGAAATCAGTGATTGTATATTTCTCAACTCAGTCAACAGTTTTCACCTCATTTTTCCAAGAAAATGTATTAAATATTAAATATATTATTATCATTTGTGCCATACAAGGCAATGAAATGAAGTGAAACGTTTGAGTGGCAAGAACAAATGATTATCAGATGTGCATTAAACTCTGCAAAGCCAAATGTTTAGGGTGAGATGCTAAAGGGGGGAGTATTTTACCCTGTATCTGGTAGACCTTCATCCCTTGACCCATCCATTTTTTTTCTCCTTCTTAAAAAAAAAGGTGTTGCTCTCTCCACAACCCCTTGTAGTATAATCCTTCTCCTAGATTTGTCCAGATCAGATGTGATCAGATAGATTTATAACCCCATTGAACATGTTCCCACTGCTTCAGAGTCCAGTGATGACATGCTTTACCAAACTCCAGCCAACACTTGGCACTGCGCATAGTGATCCTAGGCTTGGTGTGGCTGTTTTTGCCTGCAAAGATGGTTTAAGATTCTATATTGATGATTAAGGCTAGTTGTTGTGCACTGTGCAGTTCAGCACTTGTACAGGCAGCTCCGTTCTGTGGGTTTCAGCGACTTCCACTTTGTGGCTGAGCCACTGTTGCTCCTGGATGCTTCCATTAAACAAAGATAGCACTTACAGTTGGCTGGGGCAAATTTAGCCTATGTGATGGATCTATGTGATCCATACCACTGCCAGTGTGCAGTGTGGTTGTTTTTATACACCTGTTAGGAATGGGTGTGTCTGAAGAACCTGTACTCAATAATAGTATATCTGTGCATACAATATAGTGTATAGATAAAACAAATAACTGAACTTATGAACATATTCATGCACAGATTACTATGATCCAGTGATGGAAAATAAGACTGACTGATAAAGTTGGCCGAACATTTGGCCAAGTGGAAATTAAAAGGGGCCTTCTGCATCCAAGTTAACTTACATAGAACCATGAGAACTTAAAGAACAATTTGAATGCATAGAAAAATCTGAAAATTATATATATATGTATATTAGTATTATCACTAATATTACTAATCACTAATATTATCACTAATATTACATCAGAACAATTTTGTTATTATTCTGTGAAGTTCAAATACTTTTCTTGGTACTATATTAAACCCCTCTTTGATAGCAGTGTGTGATGAGGACTGAGAGTCACTGAGAGTAGAATAATTAATAAATGCTAATAATGAGTTACCACTGTTGCCTTGCTTTTCTCAGAACCAGACGAAGAGGAGGAACACCCGGTCTCACTGTGTGACAAAGTCTCCCTCTACAAAGGCGACATCACCATCCTGGAGCTGGATGCCATTGTGAATGCTGGTAAGAGCTTGAATCTAAAGATGGAGCTTTTGGGGTTTTCCTTGTTTAATCAAGCAGTGCTGTTTGATCCTAGTGAAGACGTGATGTGTTTGTTCTGCTTTACCGCCCTCTAGTGTCTATATGCCTTTGTGGGCCTTTTTCCATACTCACACTACATACAGTTGGGTAACACGTAACATGTGAGGCTTGTATTAAGTGCATAGCCGGTAAAACTGGATCTGGATGGAAGAGCTTGGCAGAGTTTGTTCAGACTCACTGCGGGTGGTGATGGTGAAATGAATGGTGGGTTATTAGCATGTGATAACTGAATAGGTGGATATCTAACACCCTAAAAGTAATAGTGTAAAGGCAACACTATGGAAAATCACTGTTTTTTTTTCAGCATTTTCAGCATTTTTGTATCTACTGCATCTATCCTGTGATTACTACAGACTACCATGCACTTCCTTATGCATGGAAAATATGAAATAACCCATAGCTATAACCCTTAACCCTTAGAACCCTTAAGTAACTTCCCATTCATTTCTATTAGAAGTGAGGTTTATCAACTGATTTTCTGCTTCAAGTACAATTACAACACATTGCAGGTATTGTCTGTGACGATTCAGCCATACTGCACATAGAGATTTAACAAGTATTCCTTTTCTGAAACACCAATTGATTGTCTTTTGTGATCTAAATATGATTCTCCTATGACTTGACTGAGTTCTTCAAATCTGGTCCTGAAGGACCTATGCCCAACACTCATTTCTAACACTAGGAAATTCTCTTTTTTACGCTCATCATCTGTTATCCGTTAAATTCCCAGGTTTGTTGAGTGTGTTACAGCAGAAAACTCACCAAACTATGCTGGACATCAGCCCTACAAGACCTGAACTTTTTGAAGAACTATGTTCAGTGCCATTGCACTCAAGACCCATTTGACATCTTTTATTTTTCATTGCAAGTGTCACAATCATAGAACAGTTGTGCAAAAAAGTGAGGTTAGGATGGACTTTGGCTGCTTATTGGAAATACGTTTTTTTCCTTTGCATGAGTTTCTCAGCTTGCCTGCTGTACAGATCACATTTGGCACTTGGGCTTGAAATCATAAGGTGTGAAATCCTATTTTCTGTAGCTCACAAGATTTTCCATTTCTTTCTGCCCCATAACTGGTGTGTACACTTTATCTAGCCTATTCAGTCACATCACTGCTCTTCAAACTCCTCCGGAATCCACATGTTAAGTGCCTTCTGCCAAAAAAGAAGATTTTAGAAAGAAGGAGACCTAAGCTCATCACAAGCAAAAGGATTGTTGACAGAACCTGGATATAAAACAGGGATTTTATCAGCCTAGATGTCAAGATGTTTGCTGTTCTGGTGGTTTACTGCCACATATGGTGCGACAACAGTCCTGGTCAGAACAGCAGAGCTTTTGGGACTGCCTTGGGCCTGCACATTCATCATAAACAATGATTGTACATAAAAGGTATTGGATATCAGTGTTGGTACATACTTATTAATAATATTTTATATACAAAAATAACTCATGTTTAGACATTTATTTTTTTCTATTTTTAAATATTATTATTTTTTTATTCAGTTTTATTGAAAAGAGAAAAAAAGAATTGTTTTTTCCTTAATCTTGATTTATTTGATCTTTTTATTCTTAATTTGGTTATCTCCAATTCCAATTACTAACCAGGTCTCTCTCTATCTTGCAATGTTAGCAGTCCCTAGCAGTCTCTAGCAGTAGGGCAGCCAACTGCCCCTTTTTGCCACTGGACAGGTCAGTACAGTGTTTGGAGGCACCCTGCCCTGCTCCCAACACATCTCATTCAACTAATCAGCTCATTAACAAGCAATTTCAGAGTTGCAGGGGGGTGGTGTTAAAATAGGGAGTCCACATTGGCTTAGTGCATTTGGAGGAAAACAGTAACTGCCAGTTCTGGCTAGTATCATGCTAACGAGAGATTGGGGGGAGAGGGAGGGCCATCGAGTCCATCCCTCTATTTATCCAGCAATTCTAATTATGCAGTCATTCTTGCAATCTACCAATGATCGAGTCAACCTATAGTTTCAGATTTTGTTATCATATGTTTTTGTAAGTCATATGTTTGGAATCAATGTTTTTTAATAATAATAATAATAATATTAATGATAATAAATAAGTGTTGCTATTTTTGACAACTGTATAAAATCATTGTCTTGTTGGTCCTGTGCATATTTCAGATAATTAGTAGGATACCAGCAGCATTACATCTGGCATTCCATTCATTTTCAAAGAATCGACAATAAAACAAGCTTTAATCGTTTTGTTTCCAAAGATAAAACATAAGCTGTGTACTATAAAAATATGATTTTGGGAAGAAGGAGAATTGAGCTCATCACAAGCAAAATGATTGTTGACAGACCCTGGATATATAACAGGGATTTTATCAGCCTAGATGTCAAGATGTTTGCTATTCTGGTGGTTTACTGCCACATATGGAGTGAGAACAGTCCTGGTCAGAACAACAGAGCTTTTGGGACTGCCTTAGGATAAGATATTGGCATCTGTACATACTTTAATTACATACTGTACATACATGATTTTTAATTTACGATTTCTTACACAAATATAACTTTAGACTTTTAGATATTTTATTTAATATTTCAAGAATCCAGTGTGCATGTGTACTGAAAATGTACTGGAAATATTATATTATTATATTTGATCTTTTTTGTTTGGTTAAGACATCAGCTTTATTTTGTATTGTTTCCATGGACAAAACATAAGCTGTGTACTCCACTTTCTTCCAACTTGGTGCTTTAAGGAGGACAGACTACATTTGAAACAGAGGAAAGCACTTTGGTGACAGGTAGGGGATTCATGCTTATAACCAGTTTATGCAAATTAGGGATTTATCGCAGTCAAAATGCTCTCGTTTTGCTTAAACCCGACTTCTCTGGAATAAGCAGTTGACAGATTGGATACTTAAGTGTTTGTATGTGCCCTGGGTAGGCACGACTTTTCTTGCAAGATTTAATCGTTGTCATCCTTGTTGTTGAAAATGAAAGAATAGACCAGAGATGTTTTGGACGTGGGGGTGTTGGAATGGCTGATTTGGCAATTAAACTCAAATTTTCACTTGGAAACATCTTAATCCATAAACAAGTTCCATTTTGTTTTCAGTTTTCCTTTTGATTTCTGGAGTAGTGTCATTTGATTGGGCATGTGCGAACAGCAACTCATGATTAAGCTAAAAAAAAAAAAAGCCATGAAGGAAGTTAAATAATGCAGACTGCATGTCCAAGATCAGACGGCCATGTCATGATTAACCTTAATGAGTCAAGTGTGTGGCGTATCATGTGTTTTTATCAAGGCATAGACTTTCATGTTGGTATAAGGAGGGACTCCTTACTGCTGGTAGTAATTAGCCGAGGATTTGGTTGTTTTAAATGACTACCTTGAGTTGGCTTAACCTGGCTGGTCGCTGATTTACTGACCAGTTCAGTATGGTTGGAGGGTCTTAGGGATGGAAATTACTTCCATGTTCCAAACCTGATATGCTTTGTCGTATGTACATTTCCTACTGCAGAACAAGCCACTACCCCCCCCCACTACTGGGGGTGCTTTGGAGAATTTACCAAATGATAATGATGTCTGGTAAATTCATATTTTGACATCTTAGTGACCTTGTAATTTAGAGAATCCAGACATATTTGGGTGAAAACTTACATTCAACATAATGAATCTTGAACAACTTTCTTTATTATGTTAGATTGTTAGATGATTGTGTTGTATGATAATGTTGGTTCTCATTGAGAAGAACTACTTAGATCTTAATAGAGTTCCTAATATGGCATGGCACCAACAACAGAATGGCCACCTTTTAGAGATCTTTAATATTACAGTGATGTTCCCTCCTGGACATGGTATCAGATTTCGAACCTCCTGTTTGCAGGGTAATGGTGTTATACACTATATTAAAGGTCATTGGTCCCTGTCCTAGAAGGCCAGAGGCCTGTGAAGTTTGGTAATTTCCCTGCTTAAACACAACAGGTTCACCTCATAGGTTTAACATTAACAGGATTAGTGTGCCAAACAGGATTGTGCCAAAGTAGGGAACTGATTAACCCTGCACCTTGATGTTGAAAAACTAACGATAAAGTTAATACACATCCCTTGTTAGTCTCGCATGTGATTACTCATGAGTTGTTTGGTGTTTACTTACTAAATTTAGGAGGCAAAGCCATCATCAAAGCTGAGAACTGTTACATTTTTGACCTTGTTGCTGAAGCAGTCTTTGAAAAACAGATGCCATCATGTCACCCTGTCAACCAGTCCCAACCAGTCATTTTGTCTGGGCCTGCGCCAAAGCTCTGGTCTGATGCAAGCTTGCCCACACACACACACACCAGACCACCTCCACAACCCCCTGAGTCATATTAGCCAGTGGAGACAGTGTCTCAGACTTTGAGTGGCTGTTTTCTGGCTGCTCCCCATAGATCCCTGACAATCAGCTGCTCCCGAGAAGCTTCCTGGATGACTCAGACCATTCCATCAGGACATGTTTTCCTGTGCAGAGTTTTATTACCACGTTTTGCATTTATATGCACTGCTTAGATCTGTCTGTGTGACCTTGAGTAGCAGGAAAAGGAAATGAAGGAACTACAGCAGTGATGGAGAAGACATTTGGCGGTGGTGTTTTGAAAGCTGGTTTCCTGGGAAAGGGAAAGGGAATGGGAATGAGGGGCTACACCAGAAGCTGAAGCAATTCAGAAGCTGAAGCAATGTGCAAGATTTCAGTTTAGTTTGAAATAACATCTGGTTGAAATGTCCGTTAGTGTTCCTCTATGGCAGTACTTTTAAACTTCCCAAAGGCATTAGGAATGTACATGTTGTGGCAATTCAAGTAGCAAAGGGTGTTAGGAAACTTATGCTGGCTTCCATTTACCTCTGGGAATGACACCGCTCCAACATTTCGATAACTGTACACCATTTCTAAACATTTCCAAAAAAGAAAAACTTAAGAGTCTCATGTGGTTTTACAGTTTTTAACCCGTGTTTTATGGCAAATCTAACTAACATATGTTCCACTTTTTGTGTTCCAGGTTAGCATCGTTACCGGTTGATAACAGCGCATTATACAGTATTTTGCACATTCAAACCCAATGGAAATCCGTCCACAGACAGAAGTTGGACAGTACTGTGTATGACAACACAGAGACACACATTGATAGAAGTGCTAATAAACAGTATAATACTACTGCTTTTATTACTGCTTTTATTACGGTGTGGCCATCTTGGATTTTGAAGTCTGGGTGAGAGTAGGAAATCTGACCTGTGGGGGGAGTTCCAGTTGAAATTTCCTGTCTGAAGAAGTCCGACACCCCATTTCAAATTAAATGCAGCAGTAATCCCAAAAGCAGTCTGTTTTGACAGCCAGTCAGTACTTGTATCCGTCTTAAAGTCACGGAAACAAAAACGTCCTGATTACCACTTAAAAAGACAAAGAGAGGTTGGGGAATGACCATGTAAAAATGTATTATGGTGGTTTTTCAATCATGAAATCACACAAATGCTGGAGAAAAAAACAAAAATGCAGAATATAACCTCTTTAAAACTTCATTATTCAGAATGATAGTATATTTATATTTGCATAACACCCTGAAGGCTGGGTTTTAGTGATCATAGTATCAAAAGCACAAATTAGGCTAACACAATCATATTTTATACCTGAAGTGATGCACCATGGACTTTCTACAACTTATCTCCAATGCTCACACCAGTCCTGGCTCATTAGTGACAAATGCTGTTGTATTATTTTGAAAGAAAATGGGATTGTTGAACACTAAATTGCTTGATTTTGTGTTGATGTGTAAGAAATAGCAACAAATAGCATTAAAATAGTATTTCTATGTAGATATTTTCTTAACATGTTTTAAACTTAGTTAAGATTAAGTTAAGTTCTGTTTTTAAATGTGTTGATACATGTAAACACTGCCAATTGAACATGTTTTCTATGTGTGCAGGGAAGGTCTGAGGCAGAGTCATGATTAATAGCGTGTAAAAGTAGTATCCCACCATGTCCTGCACTTACATTATAGTATGCCTAATAATAATAGTATAATAATAGTAAACTGGTGGTAGCCTATGACTTCTTGGCACGTAGCACGCTTAATTGCGAAAGCACATAACAGGAAATAATGCAGTGATTGGACAAAATTGTGAGCCTTGGCAAGCACTGCGAGAATGTCTGGAAGAATGATCTGCTTTAATTATAATGTGCGTTAATTATTCTCTCCCCTTTAAAAACAGGCAACAGCCAGCAGAGTGGCCGTAACATGCAGTGAACCAACCAGCATGTCACTTGCCATTCCCTTTAAGAGCCAGGTACGGTCTGACTTTGGGGTGATTGCTATCTCAATGGTGCAAAGCGGGGGTGTACGCTGTCCCAAGCTTGTTAGCAGCTCCACAATTTTACAGCACATTTTCAGTAGGTGCTCCTCTGCACTTTTTTATGTGTGACTAACTGCAGGGTGAGAACATCGAGCAGTGATTCCAGAAGCATTGTGAGCTCACATTTCGGCGGCCTTAACGCCTTTGTTGCTCTGCGACTCTGCTCTTATGTACATCTGGCCATCTGTGTTTCTACTGTATTTAAAAGCACGGAAATACAGTAAACCTGCATTACACCAGGTACTCATTGCTGTCAGCATGAGACTTAGGAAAAACAGCTATTGTATGTAAGTAAGGTAGCAACCATTATACCATACCTGGTGCCAGCATTCAGCCCTTTAGATCTTGGCCAATGACAGGGATAGACCTGCTGCCCAGACCAACAGGTGAGGAAATAAAGTACAGCCTACCATGCAGGTGTTTGCATAGGACCCACCCTTAGCTCAGGCCCATGGCTGTGCTTTGTTAGGATTGACCTGATAAAAGTAAATCCTGGGATTACAACAGACTTTTCCTGATGTTTTGCATCAGTTTCATTGACCTAAAATAGAACCATGTGGGACTCCACAAGATATGCTAAAGCTAATGATTACCAAGTAATTCACAATAGTTTCTGAGTTATGATTAAAAGCTGAATAATTCCCTTAGGGTTCAAGGGGTTAAATATGTCCGGTTTGTCCATGTAACCAAGACACAGCCAGTAATACGACCTCTAAAAAGGGGATACTTCTCATCGGATACTGACTTTCCAGGTAGAAGATGGAAATTAGTTCTGAAGCATTGCAAGTTAGCACACTTAATGCTTTATTCATCCTGCACTTGATGTTGAGCAGCCGTATATGGAGCTTCTTCAGAGTCAATTCTGTCCAGACATGGAGAAAGTGCAATTTCTTTGGAAAGTCTGTGAAATAACTCAAATAACTCCAATGTCTCAAACCTACAGGGTGAACAATCTTGCCTGCCGTGGAGTAAAGAGACAATAGAGAAGTAATGAGTTTTCAGAGAATGACATAGAATGTGGTTATTGTGTTGGTATTAAGTAGACTCTTGGTTGAAGGGCGGGCAGAGCCTAGGAAGTCTCATAGCTTGTTCTACTGGTTCTATGTAGGCTTCACAGTATGAATGGGGTGCTATGAACATTGCTTATCATGAAGTCAGTGGTCAAAAATATATAAATGTATTTATATATTTAGATCTATATATATATATATATGTATAATATATACAGATGTTCTCCACAGGTATTATATTTATTAGAGATGTCCCGATCTGATTTAGTGACCTGGATAAACTTCTGATCCTTGGTTTTGTTGTAGCAGAGCTTCCTCTGGCCATTGACCATTAACAGACATACTTGTTAGCTGCTACCTACTGCCGCGAGAAACATTATTTTTGTGAATAAAACGAAAAAGAGCTTTATTAAGTGATAAGTGTGGTGACGCTACCAGTTAGCAGCCAAAACAAGGCTGAAAATGTTCTCCTACTCAAACTTTCCATTCCACCTTAAATAATGCAGCAGTTACATTCAGCTGTTGAAATGTACGCAATAACTGTTGCACTATTTAAGGTGGAATGGAAAGTAAGAATTAGAAGCCAACTTTAAATAGTGCAGCAGTTGATTTACTGTTGACTATAATCATGTATAGATTTGTCATAAACATTTGTAGGTTTTTGACCACATAGAACCAGCAGAACCAAAGATGTTCCTCACTGCACTTGACGATACAAATGTGAAACTAGTTGACAGGAGCTTAACTGGTTGGCGGGATAGATAGACAGACAAACAGACAGACAGATACTTTATTGATCCCAAAGGAAATGTAGCAGCCAGTAGCAATTGCACAATACATCACAGTAATACAATACAATAATGACAAAAATAACAATAAATAGAATACATGTAAAAATATGCATGTGAACCAACTGGACATTAAAGGCAGTGCAGTTATAGCTATCGGATTATCTAGCTACTTAGCTAGTTTGTAGCATGTTAGCTGATAGCATGAAAGTATGTCTCAATATAGCAAATGAAAGGAAATTAGTGAAGAAGAGCAGAAAATGCTCAAATAATCTGAAAGAAGTGCTTAAAAGAATGGCTTGGCCAGTCATGCTAATCTTGCTAATGAAAGTTAGTAATATTCACTGATAGCATGAATATGATATCTTAATATGATAACATAAAATAAGGATGGAATGCAGCTGCAGAAAATACTTTGGGAGTTTGGGAAGGGCTGGTCTGCATCACGCTCTGAAAACAAGTCCCACTCCAACCCTGCCGCGATATATCATTTAAACCTGTGACTTTTTAATTGCTACTTTAAAGGTTGTCACATTATAGGTGGTATTACAAGATTCAGAGCCAAAATGACTACTGGGAAAGGGTGACCATTTGTTTGTGGTCGAGGAATGTTTTTTAACCTTATTGCCCCAATGTTAATGACCAGATGTTCAGGTTTCTAGATTGCATTAGTTACTCGTGTGGATTTCTAGATGCATTTAGGAAAGTAATTGGCTTAGAGATTGGAAAGAACGAGTGAAGTCCCACAGATGACTCGGATCAGTGCAGTAATCACATTAAAAGCAGCACTGCGGTGGACGGATGCTCATCTGTCCTTCGTCCTCGACAATTACAGAAGCACTTTGCAAGTAAAATGACTTCCACCCTTCTACCCTCCAAGACAAATGTGTACATAAAGGGAGACATAAAACGGAAAAGGGAAAAAATAGAAAGAGCATGGAACAGAATGTTCTGACTGCACAAACATATAGAGAAGCCTTTACACTACTACTTGTTGGGCTTATTGCTGTGAGGATTTGATTGCATTCAGTCATAGGAGCACTATAGTGTGGTCAAAATGATCAGTTTTGGATCATCAACACCTCTCCAGTTCATCCCAAAGGTACTGGAAAGACATCCCGCATTCCAGATACCTTATTACCTATTCTGGATACCTTTCAACATTTATACAGTATATCTGTAACTAAGCAAGCCACTAGTGTATCTTTTTGAGCTGACCTCAGGCAATACTGTAGGTTGTATTTGGGCTAGAGTGTCCACCTGTCCATTACCGTTTATGTGACCTAACTGATGCATACGAGAAACCAGGAGCTAAGGCAATGAGGGTGCTTCTGGCCTTCTTTACCTGGATAACTGTATAGCATGCTTACAGATCTGTATTTGTTGTACCTTCTATTAAAAAGGAGCCTTCATAATAACCTTCATGCTTGTTATCACGCACAGGTTCTCCCACACTTTTCTTCACCTGCCAGTTATCTTTTGGAAAATAAGTGTTAATAAAAGTTAGGTACATTTAAAGCACTACTGTGAATAGTATATTTCCTTTACATTTACATTTATGGTGTTTAGCTGATGCTCTTATCCAGAGCGACTTACACGGTCACTTGTATTATAGAGGTGGGCCAATGCAGTGTTGGGAGTCTTGCCCAAGGACTCTTATTGGTGTAGTGCAGCACAGTCACCCAGACCGGTAATCGAACCCCAGTCTCCCACATGGAGTGGTAGCTCACTGGCAGGTAGTGGTGTTATCCACGTTGGTTGGGTGTCGACTGATTATTGTTCAGGTTTATACTAAAAGTTGATGTTTTTAATCACCTTAATCATCAATAATTAATATTGGCCATTATCATGTTCTTTTGGAAATAAGCAGTAAGGGTGTAAAATGATACCGATACACTTGAGTACTGTGATATTATGTTTTGCAATACTGTATGGATTCTCAAAAATTAAGTCTCAATTTTCAGTTAATAGTGCACATGCAAGACATGGTGGCAGTTCATTTTGTATGATGCTTAACTGCTGACCCCAACTGCTAAATAGTGGCGTTGTATTCTTCAGCCATTTGACTCTTTCTTTCTAAGGTTCTTTATACCATGACAGCTTTTGTTAAATTTATCTTGTCTTGCTTACAGTGTTGTAATATACTGCAGTGTATCATATCATAACCTCTGTATTGTGCTACTTACACAGCCCAAATAAACAGTGTATATTTGCTGTATGTGCAAGAAATATACTGTGCCCTAGCCTCAGGAGCCAAGGTGCAGTGCAGCACTGACATGAACAATGAGCAGGACTGAGGGACTGGCCAGTGGAAAGCGATGGGCAAGGCTGAAAGGCCAACCAGAGGAGCAGAGCGATGGGCAAACGAAACAGCCGGATGCACACCTTACCTTAAAAGTGAAATTGCAGCATTTTATAGTGTCCCCAATCCATACAGTATATACACATTATGTCCAAATGTTTGTGGACACCCCTTCTTATGAATGTACTAAGCTACTTTAAGAAGAACTGCCAATTGAATAGGACTCTCTGGAGCAGATAAACAAGAACCTATTAACACCAAGCCTAATGCCAAGTGTGGGCTAGAGGGGTATAAAGCCCCCTGGAATTGAGCTGTAGAGCAGCGGAACTGTGTTCTCTGGAATGGTGGATGGTGCTTCATCCAATACTTTTGGAGTTGGGGAGTTGGGGATGATGAGGTGCAATCAAATCACAGCAATGCTCCAAAGTCTCTTTTTGATTTTAATGCCCTTGAATTAAGGAGGAAACAATGAATAAGCAGGTGTCTCAACACCTTTGTCCATATAGTGTAAGAAGATTAAACAAAATCAAGATTTTTTAAATTAATTGTTTTGGTGACGTTACAAAGACTTACATGGATGTTTTAGCCCTGCTTTTTGAATGAGGCAGAAAACAGGACTACCAGTCAGATAATACCTTGTTTACATAGTGAGAAAATACCTTAAGGAAATATTAAAATACAAAAAAATATGATAAGAGCCCTATAATATAAATGTGAGATGTTGTCAAATACAAGTTCATAACACTAAGAGAGTGTGGCAATAGCAGTACCTGGCCATTGATGTTGATGTTGTTGTTGCTGCATCATATTTAGTCCTTTCTTAGTTTCACTGATGAAAGGCTGAGCTTGATAAAGAACCGGTGTAGGAGGAGAGCAAAACCACTAAGCATGTCTCTCAATCCCTCTGAGATTTTACAGATGTCTCTGGCAATTTCCCTGATTGATAATCCACTGTTGTTGAAGGATTACATCATTTGATGGATTTATGTGGCTTTTGTCTGATTCCACTGTCCCCCCCATCCCCCTTTTTCTGAAAGGAAAGCAGTTGTTTTTCTGCTTCAACTTTAGTTCTTTAATAATATTCATTTGCTTGATTTTCTCACTCTCTCTCTTTCTGTCTTTAGGGATTCACAGATAATCCTCGTTGTTTTCTCTGCCCTTAGAAATTCACTGCACCTCATTTTCCACCACGCCCGTCCTTACAAATCTCTTTTCGAGAGAGGAGGAGGTCATAAAAACTCCAAGACTGAAGTGGAGCCCAATGATTATCATGATTATTCTCATAATTATGTGGAGAGGTTTTCATTCAACCAACCTTTCCTTCCCTTCTGCATATAATAGTCCCCCACCCCATCCCCTCCTTCTCAAAACACCCCTTAGCAATTTATTGCTTGTTTGACACTGGGGATATTAATGCAATAATGAGAAATTCTTTTTTGTTTTTTATTATGCACACCCTCTCTGTACGTTGTGCTGCTGCTATATTGTGTGAAGGCGTTTATGTGCGAGCTCTGCTAGGATTGGTCACAGAGATTATCAGAAGAAAGCAGTAAACCTACTTATTTTTATTGTCTGAGTCTGTACATGGAGGTCTAAACATCACTGGTCGATTTCAGGTTTGGCTGGCAGGCTGTGCTTGTTTTTGTGCACCAAAATGGAATCTGTGTTGTATTGCATTGGCATGATGTGGAGTGAAGGTGCCATCAAAGTGCCAGCGTGGCTCCCCAGCTCCTATACAACAGCTAACAGATGCCTGTGCTGACCAACATCGCCTTATTCTGCTGGCCCCACTGTTCATTCATTGTTTCTTCTGAAATCAAGGATATTTGTTGATCCTGATCATGCTTTGCATTTAACAACAAGAGTGTATTCTATTGGCAGTGTCTCTCTACAGGGACTAGACGAGCTGTGTGTGCATTTGTGTCATCTGTACATCTGTGTCAGCAATGGGTGCAACATAAGGAAGCTGAATGCAGGATAAGGTAAGGTAGCTAAATGTGGTGCACTGTCCACAAACATTTTAGAAAGGCTGTCCACAAACAAATACATTCTTATACAAATGTTTGAGCACCGTTGGTCAAATGACACTATTAGTTAAAGTGTAAATAAGTGAACAAAACCTCACAAACATTACATTTTGTCTGTACATTTTAGATACAGTTCTTATTTATTATGAAAATATTCTTAACAGATTGGGAAAAAGAATCCCGGTTCGAACTCCTTGCCATCAGCAGGCATAGGCATAGCCAGGCTTTAAAAATGTCATGAAGGACCTTGCTAGTTGCAGAAACCACAGTTTCCAAATATTGTTGGCCTTCATCAAACTGATTTGTTGAGTTCATTCATTTGCTTATTGGATAATTGCTTCTTGTTAAGGTGGACTTGTGTAAAAACAGCAGTCAAAGTATCAAATGATCTGACTGTAATCAGGCACACTTATTAATTAGGAGAAATAAGCTTCAGTTTGCTCAGTTGGTTTTGTTTCAGTTTTATTCATTTTGAGTTTTTTCAGTGTTGGAGGATCCATTAGCAAGCACTGCCTTAGCAGTCTTTTCATATAATGGAAGTGATTCTAACACTGAAACATAGCTTGTCAAAAGCAGACAGACGCTTTCCTTTGATAGATTATCTTACACTGAAATTAGAAAGCACTTACAGCCTAATTTTAGCCGTGCTTCTCTGTAGGCTTCGTTACTGAACCTGCATTAACTGTAGTTTAAGAAAAAAAGTCATAGTACAGCTCATGGCTATTAAAACTATAGAAATGATTAATTATTGTAGTATTATTGTAGTTGAAACTGGTCAAGGACTAATCACTGTCTGTTTACCTCTACATTAAGAACTTTTCAGAGATATCTTCATCAAACTGTACCAGGATACAACCTTAGGTCACTTGATTACAGTGACCCACTTGAAATGGCCTACTTTCTGAGGTCACATGGCTGTTAAAAATATAGGCATATTTCAATAACTATTAAAAATACAAGCAAATTGCATGGAATCTGTCCATCATGTCTCAATTATAGTGCACAAAAATGTGAAAGTAGGTTAATTACAAAGTGGCGACACTAAAAACAGAACATTTCCCTTCTTTTTTGCTTGGGTAAATTCTTCTTTGGCTTAACAGGACAGATTTTACATTATTTTAACATAGTGGAAGTCCAGAAAGGTTGTAATGAAACACATTTTGTGAATATGGATGCAAAAAAAAAACTTAAAACAACAACATGCAAATGAGAAGCACCTGTAGAAAATACAGCATTGCCCTCTGCATGGCAGACTGTGGTCTGTTTGCCCACCTGGGCGAGGGAATGTGAAATTCACACTTACGCAAGCTAGTTTGCATTGCACAGTTGTTTATGTAAGAAAAATGTATGGAAAAGTCCAAAACCTTACTGACCCACTGGGAATTATCCTGATTCTCCAGCAATGCTCCAGCAATACCCAATAAACTCTATAAACAGCACTCAAACAACATTGTGAAGTCTCAGATGATTGTCTATTCTCTATATACTGCACTATGTAGGTCATACATTATATTGTTAAGACTGCTCACATTACCTATTTGTTATCCGTCTTGGTCTAGGGTTGTCTTGCATTTTCTAACAATGAAGAAATTATAGAACGCCATTGACAGCAATCAGCCGAACACTGTGTAGGTCTCCCTTGTACCACTAAAACAGCTTTGAGCTATTGAGGCATGGACTCCACAGGACCTATGACGTTCATGCCAGTCATGAAGTCCTATAAGTTGTGGGGTGGGGCCTTCATGGATCACATCAATGAGCCTTGGGTGCCCATGACCCTGTCACCATTTCACCGGGTGTCCTTCCTGGGGCAGGTACTGGCTTTGAAAGGTACTGAAAACTGCATACTGGGTACACCCCATTTTTCCTGCTTCCAACACTTGCTGCCTTATATGTAGATGACCGGTACCATTGAAACTAGTGGTTCCTATAGATGTGTCTCAGTGTACAAAACTACTTCACTGTCTTTTACCTGAATTCTTACTGTCTCAGATCAGTTTATCACAAGTGTCACCATCAGCCAGTGTCAGTTTATCACTCCCTACAGCTGGGGACAAGACTGCCAGCATAGGTGTGCTCTGGCATATGATCATCTTGATTATAAGGTGATATTAGGTCTATGTGTTCATGCATCAGCTTTTTGTATTTTAACACCATTCTACCACCTAGACGTCTTCCAGTTCCGCAACATCTGTTGGCGAACTATTTTAATCCCACGCATCGCAGCGATACAGGCTGATGTTTGTACCCCAGCCATGGCAGACGCTTTTCTGCGTGAGAAATGCCAGGCGGCATGAAATTAAATGGCAATGGTAATTAATTCTGGGCAGCTTCTGTGCACATGCTGAGAGAGGTTAGGCTGTAAGCATGTAGAATAGGGTTTTAAATCACTCTCTGGATGGCCAATTATTTTTTCATGGAAATAAATTTCTTGTCAGCAGCGCTAATTGAAATAGCAACTGACGTCGGAGCCGTCGTAGGTGTAGAAATTTTAATTGCTCTCGCGCGCTTGTTTTCACACAAGGTTGCCTCTGTGGAAAGTAAATAAATCGGATAGAAAGATATTTCGTGTGGTTCTGTGTGTGGTAGGTCTGTCGGGTGGGGGGGGACTTCTGAGCTGTAGCGCTTCGCATAGTAAGAACCTGGCAGCCCCAGCACAAAAGAATTACACACTCCTCCATGGCCTTTTGCCTTTTGTAAACCTTGTCGTTTGTAATTCGCCCAGTCCAGCGGCAGAACGGTTTGTAGTTGTTAGAACGGGAGAGCTTCTTTTGTCTGGCCTTACAGAAGTTCAGCCGCAGCACGGCAGCCGGGTACTGTAACGGTGACTAATGCAGCCTCCACATTTAAATGCGCAAAGCTTAATGGAAAGCACTTAGTCTACATGTTTAACTGACGATAGGCTGTAGTGCTTTGGTAATTGTCATTGGAGGAAAGGCAAATTGAAAGGGCACTCCCCTTCAACAAAACTTCTGTTGGCAGTGTATAGTTAAAACAGTTTTTTCTAAATTATCTTGTCTCAATCAAGAAATGGGTGGCTAAAAGATAAATCCGCACTTAGGATCTGAAAAGTGGTGATACTTACTGATATGCGAAATCCATATTTATTTAATCCTACCCTATTATTTCTGCCAGTTAATGCATAAAGGTCATCATAAGCTCCAAATACAGCTTTATGTTGTGTTCCTCAACTATTGGAACAGTTAAGAGTGGTCTAGCTCTTTTGAAACTTATCTGGCAAATACCTTCTAACCTCCATAGCAGGCCATTCTTCATGTCCCTTGGCTCTCTCCAGACTCCGATAGCCACACCAGTGTTGTCTTTGCTCTAGATCAGTCGTCCATTCGGTTTTGATGATCCTTGGTCCTTGGTCTTGGTTTGTGTGGCTGTATAAGTTGTCATAGATAATGGTCATAAAATTGCAATTTTGCTATTTATTGTGTGTCATAACTTTTAGAAGAACTAACCAGAGGTCACAGAAGGTTCCATCACAGCTCAGGTTTGTAGCTCGCCAGCCTTAAGACCAAGACACAGCTCCTGGCGCAGTGCAACATGATTGACAGGCTAGCAGACCTAGGACAGCCACAGAGTACATTTTCTTCTGAGCATTTGATTGACAGCTGCCAGAATGTGAGTAGAATTGTGCCAAATATTACAGAAAATGTTCTCAGTTCAAAATCTATACATTTCTGAGCCTAAACCTACTCTCAAATAAGACTGATTTCACTGGTAATCCATCAGTTCATCATCAGCATTGACACTGTAGTCCTGGACTAAGCTTAATCTAGCACTGTATGTGTATTGTTTTGACATTTGATGGGAAAACATGTTGGGTTCTCTAAAGGTGCATCTATTGAAAAGTTCTTTGGGGAACTAAAATTGGTTCCTGTGTGGCATTGCGCAATGAAACCAGTGTATGTTGTTTGTTTTAAGACTTTTTCACTCTCAGGAACTGGAGATGTGACTTTGGGGCAGAGGAAAGATTAAAACACTGAGTCGAGGACGTCTTGAAAATGGTGTCTATAAAATAGCCCACTGGGGCTTGCAGGCTTTGTTTCAGTGCAGTGGTCTGGCTTGTGTGAAAATGCTTGCTTGGGTTTTAGAGTCAGGACCTTGATACTCTAAACCAGCCTGTCTTAATCCTCCTTTTTTTATTGTTACTGTTGACAACCTTATCTCTCCATTTTAGCTTTAGTTTTACACGTTTTGACATCATTTGAATCTGGTAGTAGTCGTTTACATTGCATCAACATTCATTGATCACTAGGCTGATAGAAATGCTCCAAAATGAAAAAAAGCCCTTTTCACATTGACTTCCGTTGAGAGTTAAGAAGGTTTTTCTCATTTGCCACTTTGAAGATGCAAGGTTTTCACTGTGCCAGTATAATACTCTGAAAGAACGCTGATGAGCAGCCTGTCTCTTAAGTTTGGAAACGCATTCATAGTTTTGACAAGGGTGCTTGTAAAGGCCAGCTGTAAAGTTCTTAACATAGTTAAGGAGTAGTTATTGGAGTAATATCCCTGTAACACAAGACCTATAGTTTCTGTAGTTTTTTTTATGAAACAGCAGGACAATATATTATGATGAGATGCAGCATTTTAGTTTAGCAGTAGGCCATGGTTAACAAGCACAATAATGTTTATCCCCTTGAATTAAAAAATTAATAATACCCCATCTAATTGTTGACCCTATTATATGGCTGCACAATATATTGTTTCAGCATAGTCATCACAGTATGGGCTTGTGCAATAGGCAAATTTGCACTGTTTCTTGTATAATCACCTTAATACAGTCATAGTTAAGCTATAGATAACTAGAGATATTGCTGCTGGTCTGCTGTTCCACAACCCCAGCAAACCAATGGCAGTATTTCACAGCCCCTTTGAGTACTACTGCATAGTTATAACTGTCATTACAGTTGTCCCCATACTGAAAAGCCAGAGGAATCACAATATTGAGTATTATATAACAAATTAAAAAATGAATATTTCTTTTGTTAAGGCTAAAATAAAATGCAATAATAATAATATAAGACACACACTCTTTTTTTCTTCTTCTGAAAGCCCTGGTAACTACACATCAAAAGCAATAACTTTGCATTCCCAGTACTTTGGCAGGCCACTGAAGTGATTGTTGCACAGTCCCGGTACTTATGCAGCTTGTGAATGTTGCACTGTTACATCATGAAAAGAAAATCGATGCTCTCGGCCCTGAGAAGTCGCTGCTCTGCTGAACAGTGAAATGACTGGTGCGTGTGCACTGAATCATCCGCTTAAAACCTTGGTTAATACTGTCTGCTCGACAGGACCAGTGCAGTGGGATGTTGCCTCAGCCTGGCCCTCAGAGAACAGTCTACAATACGACACACGCGGTGTTAATTTTTCCATATCAGCAACTCGAATTTCCAGTCTCTGAGTTAAAATGGCGAACAAAATGACCTCTATTATAAAACTTCCTCGTGCTTATTGTCCATCCTCTTCCCACTTTGACCTTGACAGTAAGGAATACGAAGCCCTGTTCTCCAGCGTCCACATCTGAGACCTTTCAGATCTTTCACAGGACTCCTTTCAGGAGGAGGAATATCTTTTATTTAATGTTTTATTGAATGAAATATGCTCCGTTTTTGTATGTGGATAGCTCTGTACAAATTCCTGTATGTTCTTAAATATAGAAGCTCTACAGATCTGATTCTGTAGCATACTTCTTCGAAGGGTTATATATAGTCAGTGGTTATATATAGAACCTCCAAGAGCCATTTGAGTGCTTCAGTGCATTTCAGATGTAATTATGCTACATTCATGATGGGTCATTTATTTCATTTTCCATTGCGTCTGTTGTCATTGTTACAATTACTATTGCATATAATCACTCTGGACGCACCAGCATGGCAATTGAGAAGCTGCTTTGTTTTTATGTTCATATCAATGCAATACATAAACACACATAGTTTGGAACAGCCACTTACCTACAAGGTGAAATATCCTTGGCTTTCAGCATATAAGTAAATGTGTAAAAATGTGAGTTGAAAATATTCAGATATTAAAACTGATTTGTTTGATGTTAAAAGCTAATTTACACTGGATGATTTTTTTTTGTTGCTTTTTTTCTATTTTTCACAAATTGAAATCATGGTAAAATAAAAGAAAAAATAATTAAATCATTAAATACTGGTACAAAACATATCGTCTTGGTATTTGCAATTGGGAAGCTGCTTTGTGACCTTTTTATGTTCATATCAATGCAATACATAAACACACATAGTTTGGAACAGCTACTTGCCTACAAGGTGGAATATCTGACACTGAATCTGGCACTGAAGCACTGAAGGTATGTTGTTTTTTTAAGTCATGAAAAGCTCTGAACGCTCTACAGTGGTACATGTAAATCTGTAAATACTATTTGTTGTGTGTGCCTGCATTGGTGATGGGTAAATACAGTGATTTGTGAAAGCAGTGGCCTCAGACTTCATCAATGCTTTTTGATAAAATGGGGCCTGTAAAACAAATCCTCTGTGAGAATCAGAAGCAATGAAGCCTGAAGTTTGGTTCTGGCAGACATTCTGGAATATGTAATTAGCTCTGCTTAGTACTCCAGTCTCCTTTGGCAGTGGGGTTCTTGGGGTGTTTTGCAGTTACCTCCTATGTTGCAGGTTAAAATTTGGTGATCTGAATATTAATGTGGAGGTGGCATTTTGGGCTTCACTTCAAAGGCTGATTTACATTTGCCATTAGAGGTTAAAGGGGATCAAACTGATATTTGAACACTGGATTTAAAAACATGTATAGTTTAGACAAGATTGCTATGGAAGCTTTACAGGATGATGGTATGCTAAGATAATGACCACAAAAACTAGGGTAATAAGGTCAGGGGTGTATTGGCATCTGTTTAGATGGCTATGCTGTGCCTTCTCATGGAGCTCCATCCCAACATGTGTGTGCCCAGCATTACAGTATTCGTCAGTCATCTACTTGTAGATAAACGATTGCATAGTTTACTGTTCATTTACCACATCATATCAGTTCCTTCATTATTAAATTGCAAATAAATATTCATTTAAAATGGCAATGCATAGCAGAGCTGCTGTTAAAGAACCTAAATGTTGCTTTTGATACATTAATACAATGTACTACAAGCCAATTTAACGCTTTAAGGGGCAACTCAAAGAACCATTTGAAGGCCTAAAAGGTTCGGTGCCTGGTTAAGTGTTTCTCTAAACAGAAAAAAAAACTCTTGAAGGTGGATCTTGAAACAAACTTATTTTTTTAAAGCTATCTTTGTATGTAGAACCCTTTTTCTAAGAGTGTGTTAAAACAAGATAGCTACTCATGTTTAACCCACTGAGGAATCTCCTCAAGGGGGTGCTGTTAGTACTCAAATAGCTTTTGGTGCTTTGCATCAGTGATGCTGTGTGTCCTTGTCTTTCAGTATATAAGTAAATGTGTAAAAATGTGAGTTGAAAACTCATTAAAATAATGGATATTAAAACAGATTTGTCTAAATAGTGTCACCTGATGTTAAAAGCTAATTTACACTGGACTTTTTTCCATTTGTCACAAATTGAAATCATGGTAAAATCAAAATAAAAAAAATCAAACATAAAACGTCTTGGTGTTTGTAGGTATGTATATGGTCAACTCCTATATTAGCATTGTGAACACTGCAAATTTGTGACCACTGCATAGCATTGTGAACACTGCACTTTTAATTCTCATGAATTATATCCCCTTCAAAACACGTTCTTGTAAAAGAAAGGAATAAAATACGCAGTGTAAAAGCCTGCAGCTCTGTGTGAAGTACATATGAAGATACTCAAAGCAGGAGACGCCATGTCATTGCTGCCGTAAGGCATTTGCATGACAAACGGTGTGTGTTACAGAAGAAGAAGAAGAAGTAGACGAGAACACTGAGTACATAATTAATTTCCGTGGTCGGTATCACTGGTCATGAAAGCACATTGTCTTCTTCTTCTAAAATAGAAACACTCACACTGCTGATTTCCACTCAGTCTTTTAACATGCTTCTTGTTAACCTGTCAAACATTCAGGACTTCCTGAAGGCCGTCTTATTCTCGGCAAAACACTTTGTTCTTAGAATTTGTTATTGTGCTTATCTTTGAAAGCGTACACCGGCTCCAAAGTATTGACCCAGTTTTCTGGGACTAACCAGTATTAGCATATCATTAACTCGTGTTTAGGCAAATAGCTTGTCATATTCTGTAATCAGGTGATGCAGATTACAGATGAAGCAGATGCTTCATGTTTGCCAATGCTTCATCAGTTCTATGATGGCACTAAAGAAAAAACTATGGTGGTAATCTATCAACTGGCAAAGATGTAAGAAAATCATCACTGTCCATCAGATTATGAAAGATTAATATCACACTGAGGATGGCATGGAATCTGAAAGACAGCCCCAAAACCTTACAGCCTTTGACTAGGTATTACCTTTAAGGCTCATACTGAGAAACAGCATCTAAATCATCATGTATTACATCAACTAGGACGTTCTCTCTGATACAGAGGTCCAAACAAGTTGTTTTAACACCACAACATTGATTCAGACTGCATGACTGACTGGAATTTCACTGATTTTTAAATTGGACATACAGTCAGTCAACAGGTTTTTATGTGCAGTTTGCACATAAAAGGATTGCTGAAAGAATTGTTACTAATTGACTTTTAAGCTTCATGACAAATCATTAAGGCTCGCCCAAGCAGCATTTTGTTGGGTACACACTGGTACTTCCCATACTCATTCTCAAAACTACCCTTAGTCTCTTTCCACAGGCTCACAAGTGGCTGGCCATACAGTTTCTTTACGTGTTTTTCTCTAATGAAACCGTGACGACGTGTTTTTGTTGCCTTTACTTGCCTTTACTTTAGATGTAATAAATATGTCCTAACAAAGCCATGTGTTTTATCATTTCTCTGATTGAAAAACAGTCACCAGCATTTACTGATCTAAACTGCGCTCGGAATGAGCTTGTACTTAATCAAAGAAAAACAATCTAACAAGTGTCCAACCAGAATAAAAGCTTAGTAAATCTTTCATACTGCAGATGAAAACATGGACATGCCATGCAAAACAGTAAATTTGCTGCACCAGCATTATGGCCACTATGAGGCCTGCAGAAAGAGGTTAAAAATATTGGCATTTATGTTTGTCACTGCAGTTCAGAACATATCCAGTAGGGTTTCTGGTGATGGTGTGAATGAGCTGAAATCCGTTGTAAACATGTTTTAGTACCTTTTCTGACTGATGCTAAAAGGGCCTAACGTAATGTGTAAGGATTGTAGCCCGAATGTAACGAGCATCTGCTTTCATATTTGACATGATTCATCAAACCTGCCCATGGCTCCACAGTATACCAGCCTCATGTTGTAGCCATCTTTGGTCTTTTAGCCTCAATGGATGCTTGAAAAGTAGCAGCTTGTCATGCGTTTGTGATACATCTGTGAGATATGTTGACCAGCTATAATTAAATGTACTGAATTCATTTGAATATTGTGCATATATTAACGAACGTTGTTCTATGTAAAGGTTTTTGCTGCAGTTTTTGGGTTTAAAAAAGACTGAGAACTGAGAAACAAATACCAATGTAAAGCCTGTTTCACACATGCTATGCGCAACGTCTTGAATTTGAAATATACTGTGAAAAAATACAAATATGAAAACGCAAGTTATGCAGTACATGGCTGTTTAAACTAAATGAGGGTTGTTCAGTAAATCAGTGGATTGTTCATATAGTCCAACAAACAACTTCGGTTTGGTTGAAAGTAACGGAGGCCTTTTTACAACCACATGACCTCAAGAGGTCAGTAATGTTCTTTTAGTGTATTGCAACCTCACTACGATACAGTACAATGGTATATTGGTGCATTTATGAATTGTAAACCTGCCAAGAGTCAGATATGCTGCAGGTAGTTGATAACTTCATTCTGGGAGAGATTTGTGCAATTTGGCTGGACTCCATTCTCCACATCTCGTCCTTTCTGTGGGTTTCAGCTGTGAGACATTTTGAGAAGGATAGAGAGGAAGGCATAATGTGCGGTGCTGTCTGAAATGGATGAGTGGGCGCAAAAACACAATGAGTCACATTTAGATTCTGAAAGCCCAGCGCTGCAAGTGTATGTGTGTGTGTATCCCTGGTGTGTGTGTGTGTGTGTCCATCTCCTCTGCAATTATCTGAATATGTCACCCACTGATGAATTAAAGTCTTCTTTTTTCCTCCTGAGGATGCCAAGCTTGTGGTTCAGAGGCATTGCTGCAGACTTTCAGGATTACCTTTTGGCCTGAAGGGGGCAATGTGCATCCATGGCAGAAGGAGCGAACTTGCATACACACTAAAACTTCGCAATCTCGCCTGCAAGCTGTTAGGGGCATTAAAGCCAACAGTGTTGCCGTCATCTTTTCTTCTTTGTTTTCTTTTTTTTTCTTTCTTTCTTTCTTTTTTTTTTTTTTTTTACTCAAGATGATACTTGTTCCTTGTTTGGACTGCTACTGGAAATTCCCGTGATGTAGCGGTTGTATTACATGTCCCTTATTTGATTCTAGTCTTAGATGTTGAGCAGCAAGCTGCTTGGACTGGGAGTGTTTCTACATCACTGTAGATAAGGGGATGGATTTGCAGGAGAGAATGTCTGTTTGTGGTTTGGAACCAAGTTAGTTTTGACAGATAAAAAGGGACGGAGGAGGATGAAGAGTGTGTGAGCTGATCGAGAGCTGTTGCTGTCGATTTGTATTTGTAACCGAGTAACATGCCAGTTCTTTTGACAATTAGTTGAGTAATCAAGTTTCAAAAATGAGCATAAAGGAATAAAAATAACCCCTAAATCCTCCCATATCTTGTGGAGTCCCATAGAGTTTTATTTTAGGGCCCGATGTTAATTATTAGTAATGTAGTTATGAGAGTGACCAAGTGTGGGCTTAGGTACAGGGTGTAAGGGGTTAAAAAGACCTTCAAAACTCAGTGTGGCCAATATCATCCACTGTGTCCGTCAGGCCTTTTTTTTTTATGTAAGAGATCAGCAAGGGAATTCCAAATATGCATATACCATTATTGCAGCAGATTTATAAAATAGGTCTGTTATAGGAAATGTGAATCAGTTTCAAGTACTTATACTAATTCCAACATACACTATAATGACAAAAGTATTGGGACACCTGCTCATTTATGGTTTTCTCAGAAATCAAGAATCAAGTTTAGCTTGCTTTTGTTGGACTAACTGACTCTACTGTCCCGGAAAGGCTCTCTGCAACATTTTAGAGCATTGCTGTGAGGATTTGATTGCATTCAGTGACAAGAATGTTAGTGAGGTCAGGATTTTGGATGATCACCACCCCACCTCATCCCCAACTCCCCAACTCAAAAGTATCCCAAAAGTACTGGATGGAGCACTAACCATCATTCCAAAGAACACAGTTCCACTAATCCACAGCTCAATGCTGGGGGGCTTTATACACCTCTAGTCCTAGCATGGTGCCAGTAGGTTCATGTTTATCTGCTTCCGAGAGTCCTAATCTATTGGTAATAGTTCTGTACAACAACTAGACAAGCTGTGTGTGTGCAGCAATGGGTGCAACTTATATATGTGTCCACAAATAACTGAATCTTTGTACCATAAGTGCCAATTAATAAAAGGAGACGTCCACCTTCTAACTTCTTGATTGAATGGTGTAATGTAAAGCAAGTCGTTCTGAGGTAATCTGAGGTATAGGACCAGAGCACAACAACCTGTCCTACAACTTTCATATAGTAGCACTATTCATCAAATAATGCTTTTGGTCTTATTCTGTACTCAAGTTCCTCACACAGATCTTATTACCATCTTATAACACTGGATGGAATACAGTTTTAGAAACCTGCATCCATGACTGTCTGTCAAACTATCAACAATGAAAAACACACTGCAGGTGGCTCACTTGTAAAACCTATAGCACATTGTGAAGGCGCTTCCAAACCTTTAAGATCCACTGAATTAATGTTTACTCTGAAAGCTTTGTTTCTTCACAAATAGCCAGAACTGAAGCTAAAGGGTAAAACCGACCTTTGTAATTAAATAATTGACGTTATTTAAAGTGGTTTAAAACTTACTCTCAGAATTATTCACAGCTGTGATGATGGTAACCATATGATTCTAAAATGCTATAGATGTCCTCATCCAGTCCATTGGAGCGGGATCAGGGCCGATCCAGGCATGTTTGAAAAGGTTGGGTATCAGCTATTTAAGCCTGGTCTAGTGTTGATTCTTTGTTTTTGCTGTTCTATTAAAGCGTCCTCTGTCGTCCTTTAGACACTCTTAGCCATCATTCCCTGCCTGCCACAGTGGAGAGTGTTCTCAGAGGGTAGCAGAAATGTGTAAGATCTGCAATGTGGAACTGTTTTACAGTTGAACATGAAATGTAATATGTGTGATATCTGTGGTTTTAGTGCTTTGACTGCATGTCGCCAAACAGACAGGCCTCATGGTGGTTCTGTTCTTGTACTTGTGCAATGACCATGATATTGTTTTGTGTTATATCCATGTGGGGACGTGCACTCCCACCACATCTTTACTCTTGAATTATGGCTGGTTCAAAACGCAGCTATTACAGAAACACTTGTAAATGTACTACTGTTGAGTACTGTTCACCTCTCACCTTTGGTTTAAAACCAGCACTGAATAGCATATGCCAAACTGAGAGGAGTGGGCTAATGCACATGTTAAAGAAGTCTCAAGTTTCTCTGCAATGCACCATGTTACATCAAGCCTCTCTAACTTAGTTTACATCAATTGAATTATGCAGAAAATTAGAAAAATCAATGGAATTTCCCTTTAAGAATCAGCTTCTAAGGCACACAGCTTCAGTTAAGGCGATTAACAAGAACCTTTACTGAATTTAATTAAAGGTTCTAATGGTTTGGGATTGCCGTGCACAGTCCGTTATGTGTTTCACAGCTGTGCCATCCGCAGTGCGTTGTCATCTTTGAGAATTCGCTTTCTGAAATTGCATTTTTTCTTAGGTGTTCAAGAATGTGCTATCCTTTGTTTTCAGACACTTTCACAGTCATTTTCCAGTCATATGTCCAACCTAGACATCATGCATTATTTAGAACTCGGACCTCGTCACAGGTATGAAAGTCCAAGCGAGCGTCATTTCTGTAAGCATCCTAGGGTGAAGTGTCTGTACAGTTCCTGCGTTTAACCTCCTTTCTTGAGTTTCTCCTCCTCTTTCAATTCAATTCAATTCCCCATGACTTGGCAACTAGATTGCTGGTTCTTTAGATGATGTAAGCGTTTGCTAAAGCCTTCTCCAAAAAAGCCATCTATACCAGGAGGCCAGAAAGTGTATGCCTTAGCAGAAATTCTTATGAGGTGCTTGGTTACACGTCTGCGGTGGCAACATTTTTCATAATGGCCCTTCTGAGCATGCTGATAATGGGCAGCGACTGCTCCAGATAGATGGAATCTAGAAACCATGCACTATTATTGAAGAAGGTCATCTGGCTTGGTAGAGGGCAATTTTCCTCCTTCGGAAAAGACTTAATGCACTCCTCAATTGGAAATGTCAGTTATGCCTTCCAGTAATACCGAGGAGTGTTGAACACAATTGAATTTGCTTTTGGTCTAAAAGTAAAGGTTTGAGTGTTCTGAAAATGAGGCAGCGCGCTAGAGCGCAATGACTCCCTACATATTCATGCCCATTCAAACCTTGCTCGTCTTTTGTTCGATTGTAATGGGCTAGCTCGGTGCTTGTTTGTGCGCCTATTCCACAGAGATTCCGAGTTTTTCACAAAAGAGCTCTTTAAAGTCAGAGCCCCTTATGCAATAAATTAAAGCACATTGTTTTTTGAAGTGAACTTTAATTAGCAGCCCGTAATTATAAAACACTTGCGCGCTTGGGCAGTGCATTAATGAAATGTAGAAGTGTTATTTAAATTGAAATGTAGAATAGAAAGGACGCGTGTGCTATTTTGCAGAGTCGTGTGGGATTTGATGTGTCGTTACACATGAGACGGTTGCATGAGAATGCTCTAACACAGAACCGCCTTAGATCGTTTGTGGAACCATTGTTGTGTGTGTTAAAGGGGTCACAGAAGTGTTTTTTGTGTTGTATTTGTTACTGGGCCTTTTAAGACGAATCTATTGTATGTACAGTCATATGCAGACGTTTGGAGACCCTAGTTCAAATGACAACTATATTGAATTTAGCAGCACATTTTGGAGGAATATCTGTATGTATGTGCTGAATTTAGTACATTAATAAACATAAAGCTTATGAAATGTGCAATAACATTATTGCTGCCCAATATTTTAAATCCAGCAAACAATATTGATTCATTAAAACTGGCCTTTTACCAGGGGTGCCCAAACCTTTGCACATAACTGTATACGAACGCCATTTTGATTGGCTGTCCTGTTTTGTGCCTCGTTTTCAAAGCAGATCAGGCTGAAACACACCTTATAACTTCAGCATGAGTGGGCGGGGCTAAACTGCTGTGGATCTGTGGTTTTCTGTGCCTTCACGAAAGCAGTGAATTCAAATTCAAGGCCATTTTTGCTGCTTCATTTGCACATATGGACTTTATAACCAGGTTTAAATGTTTCTATTTATACTCAAATGCTTTTTCTCAAAATAGGCATTTTAATTGTAATTGTACTGTCTTTACATGCGATTGGCAGTCAGCTGAATTCTCAGATTCCGTTATAGCAGCTTCCACACCAACCCAGTCTTCAGGTCAGCCCATTTTTGGTGGTGTTTGCCGGCTACATTTTTAAAAGCTCTTGCGCAAGTGCTTCAGGGTCATATTGCATAATTGTGCCCAAGATGGGCCGCATAAAAGCCCGTTCCAGAGCACTCATTCTACACTACATGACAGTCCCATGAATCATTCACACCGCATTGCCTTTGCAGATGAAATGAAAGGTATCAGTGGCTTTGAGATTCCCAGTTTCCAGAATAGCAAAGAACTCTGCATAGATGTTTCTTCTAGCAGGCATAAATGGCACGCGGTGGGTTCTGCTCTTGGTCGGATCGCAGTATATTAAGGCTAGAGGTTGACATTCTCTAGAGAGCTCTACAGTGATCTTCTCTGATAGGATGCTCTACTTATCTCTTCAGTGTAATCATTGTTCGCTTGAGAGGGAGAAGGGATGAGAAGGATGGAGGAATATGAAGGAAAGTAGTGCACCAGTTGCCTTGGATACACAGAGTGCCAGGCACAGGAAGTAGGGGTGCTGAGGGGACTGGCGCACCCCCACATTTCTGGATTGTTTAACTACAACTGCTAAAAATAATTTAGTAATTTACTGAGCACAGGAAAGATGTGTGTAGAAATTGCATATACATACCTCAGATTATCAGAGAGAATTAACACCTTGCTTCGTGCAGCCCCAAACCCTTAGAATCCTCATTTAAATGCAGTCTAGACATTTGATTTATTCCTATATAGCCATAACTGAGATTGTGTATGCTAATGGCTGACTCTATAGGGAAATCCCATTGTTTTTTTTGTTTTTTTCTTCAAACTTTCTGCATAATTAAATGGCCAGGGTGTTTTAATGTGAAATTCTTCATTTTAGAGAAACTTACTGGGTAGGATATGTTTACAGTGGCAATAGGAACCAGAGGTTTGAGGAGTTTACTGCCTCTAAATGGTTACTGCCTCTAAATTCTATCAAATAAACCTTCTACCTGAAATGGTTACAGATATACTGTCTGGTACCATAGACATGGTTTTACCGCAGTAAAGGTGATCAATGGTGAAGAGATACAGTTGAGGTTGGAAGTTTACATACACTCTTAATGGACATGGATGTTGTGATAATAGTGATAATATTAGGCTGTCAATAAGTGTGAACTATTCTTTTCCTGGAGCAGAATGGGCTGCAACACATCTTTACACATATTACACATACAATTACACATATAGGGTCATATATACAGTGAGTCCAAGAAGTATTTGATCCCTTGCTGATTTTCTTCGTTGGCCCACTAATAAAGACATGATCATTCTATACTTTTAATGGTAGATGTATTCTTACATGGAGAGACAGAATATTAAAAAGAAAATCCAGAAAATAAATCTAAGGAATATATATTAATTGATTTGTATTTCATGGAGTGAAATAAGTATTTGATCCCTTAGTATTCATTAGCAGTTCTGGCTTTTACAGACCAGTTAGACACTCCCAATCAACTTGTTACCTGACCTGAAGCCACCTGTTCTCACTAATCACTTGTGTGAAAAACACCTGTCCACAGAATCAGACAGATCACACAGATTTCAAGTCTCCAACATGGGTAAAACCAAAGAGCTGTCACAGGACCTCAGAGTCAGAATTGTTGACCTTCACAAAGCTGGAATGGGCTACAAAAAGATTAGTAAGGTGTTGGATGTGAAAGTAACAACTATTGGTGCAATTATCAGAAAGTTTAAAGAGTATAACATGACAATCAACAGACCTCGGCCCGGTGCTCCAAAGAAGATTTCGCCTCGTGGGGTGGCAATGATGCTGAGAACAGTCAGAAATCGTCCTGCAACCACTCGGCAGGAGTTAGCAAATGACCTGAAGGCAGCTGGGACCACAGTTTGCAAGGAAACAATTGGCAACACTTTGCGCAACAATGGATTCACATCCTGCAGTGCCCGAAAGGTACCCCTGCTGAAGAGAGCACATGTGGAGGCGCGCCTCAAGTATGCCAATGATCATTTGAAAGATGAACCAAGTTATTGGGAGAAGGTTTTGTGGTCAGACGAGACCAAAATTGAACTTTTTGGCCTCAACTCCACCCGCCATGTGTGGAGGAAGAAAAATGCTGCCTATGACCCCAAGAACACTGTGCCCACCGTCAAGCATGGAGGTGGAAGCATAATGTTTTGGGGGTGTTTCTCTGCCAAGGGTACAGGGCTACTTCACCGCATCACTGGGAAGATGGATGGAGCCATGTACCGCACAATCCTGAGGGACAACCTCCTCCCCTCTGCCAGGGATCTGAAAATGGGCCGTGGTTGGGTCTTCCAACATGATAACGACCCTAAACATACAGCAAAGGCAACAAAGGATTGGCTCAAGAAAAATCACATTAAGGTCATGGAGTGGCCCAGCCAGTCGCCAGACCTCAATCCGATCGAAAATCTATGGAGGGAGCTGAAGGTCAGAGTTGCCAAGCGACAGCCCACCAACCTTCATGATTTAGAGAGGATCTGCAAAGAAGAGTGGGCCAAAATTCCCCCTGGTGTGTGTGCTAAACTTGTGGTTAACTACAACAAACGTCTCACCGCTGTGCTTGCAAACAAAGGCTTTGCCACTAAGTATTGAGTGTGTTTGGCAAGAGGGATCAAATACTTATTTTCCTCATTGAAATACAAATTAATTAAAATATATTCTTTAAAATTATATTCTGGATTTTTGTCTTGATATTCTGTCTCTCCATGTTAGAATATATCTACCATTAAAAGTGCAGAAGGATAGTGTCTTTATTAGTGGGCAAACAAAGAAAATCAGCAAGGGATCAAATACTTCTTGGACTCACTGTATATATATATATATATATATATATATATATATATATATATATATATATATATATATATATACAGATAGACACTTAGATTATTAATTTAGTGGTGCTGAAATTCTCAAAAGGTCTTTTAGCTTGCCAAGGCCTCTGAACATCCTGTTAGTGATTATGATTGACTACAGCTGGTAGCTGTTTTCTGCCCACATAAAAGGTTTTGTTTGAGAAGTTAAGTGCAGATCTGAGAAAGATTTTTTTTTACACAAGTTAAAAATGGCTCCAAGTGACAACTGTCTCTCAGCTCATTGGAAGCACCTTGGAGAATTAATATGAATTTGAATCTAACAATAGCTAAATCCCAAATCTGTGCTTAAATGTTAGAAAATCACCAGGGCAGCACTGCTTCTCAGGGTCTGGAAGAAGATCCAAACTGTTACCTTCAGAACCACCGTAAAACAGAGGCCTGCCATGAACTGGAAGCTGTTGGAACAGTGGGGTCACTATCTACAGCCATGCTGAGCACAGTGTCTATATGTTTATATTATCTTCCACTGTTATATTATATACATGTGATGTATTTGATATTTACTTACTGAAGTAAACTACATTTTATTAAAATTTATCTTTAAAGAGGAACATGTACCATTAGCCAAGCAATGGAAATACAGTCATCAATGATAATGCAAGCGAAATTTCTGCCTTGGGGCAAAAGTGCTGTTTTGATCATGAATATTGTGGCTCGCAATTAATTGTCAAACACATAATTGTGGTTACGGTTAAGTGGTCCTTTTAGAATCTCAGGCAATTTTTTTTATTGTTAATCCAGTTAAATCACCAAAAACGCAATTGCTTAGTAGTGGTGGTTCAGCACAGCAGTGCTAAAGCCACCTCTCAGAGGACTGTTCAGTTTAAAGCTGATTTGAAAGATGTTCCATAAAGCTTTTCAGATTGCAAGCTAATGTCATTTAGTTGGACAAAGATGTGGTAGGTGTTAAAATCAGTGGCATTTCGAGTGCTCGTAGGATTCTAAGGTGAAAATGGGAATTAAAGACGAGAAGGATGCAGATAATAGCTTATTATGTTATAATAATAAGCTTATTAAATAGCTTATTAAATGTTATTATACACTCTGGTGCACTGAAAGTACTGATATTGGAAAAAGCTTGTTGCCAGTTTAGACAGTATACACAATTAGAGCATACACAATTACAAATAGAGCATGTATATATTGTATTATATAACCTCCTGATGCAGATACCAATACCAATATCTTATTGAGAACTATTGATACTACATTTATGGCATTTAGCTTATCCAGAGCGACTTACAAGGTTACTTGTATTACAGATGTGGGCCAATGTAGTGTTAGGAGTCTTGCCCAAGGACTCTCATTGGTGTAGCGCAGCATAGTCACCCCGAATGGGAATCAAACCCCAGTCTCCCACATGGTGTGGTAGCTCAGTGGCAGGTAGTGGTGTTATCTGTTGCGCCACACCAACCCACACCAACCACCACGCCACATACTGACACCTGTCTAACTAAATGAACTACTCAGTAGGTGGCAAAAAATCTCAATACTATTTATACCATGTTTATACCATTCCAAATTTGATGCATTTCATGTTGTTTAGGCAGTGTTCTGTGCAATTTATAATATATAATATGCAAGTTATAATAGAAAGAACAATGTATACTGGTTCCCATTTGAATGGTTTCAGAGCCATGAAAAAATAAGAAAGCATAAAAGTAAGTAAATTGACAGCATCATTACAGATCTATTAAAACATAAAAGTACCCTTGTAGATTGCCAGTCTACAAACAAAGGGCTTTTGCACCAATGTAACGTTGTATGCACATGTACTAAGCACTAAGCTTCAGTGAGTGGCTTGTTTAAACTTGTTTAAACTTGAAAACAGGCCATTTTTGTTCCAGCAAACTTTCAGCCATGCACCGTGTACCGTTCCATCTGGTTTGTACATATTGTTGCTGTCATTTAACAGGCGTTTCAAGATCAGTCACCCTTCGAAATACTGGCATTACAGATTTTTCATCTGGCATTTTTGCTCCTGCTTGTCTCAAGCGTGGAATAGCCCCTCAATTTCATGGAATTGATGTTCTCTGTTGCTGATAGTGATACTGTATTTAAGTACCAGTATTGTCGCAGATATCGATACAGCAGTGGTAATTAGTACATAACCTTTTGTGGTTTGACGTCCAGTCAATGTTTGCGGACAATTCCAGCATTTAATGTGTTTTGTATGTTATTGAACTGTTAGCTAGCGTAGTTACTGATGTTGATGCTAATACAAACAGAGGTGATATTCAGCTTCCTTGCAGTAATGTTGGCTGTCTGGCTTTTTTCTGTATTAGCCAGAAAATAGGAGCACAGCCTGCCTCGAGCAATTGTAGTCTTCAGTTTTTAAACCTGAAAATCTCACTCTAGAGGCCCTGTGGTAACTGTTGTTGGTGCTACAACAAATGTATCAGTAGGTGCATTTTTCATTTTATCCACAGCAACTTTATATTAGAAAATCACTGAACAGAATGTAGGTGCTTTAATATAGAACCCAAAGAACCAATTCCCCCAAAACTGTTTAGTGTTAAAGAGTGGTCCATCATGAAGAGTTCCTCAGAACACAACTTTTAAAACCTGTGACCTCAAGCAAACTGGATTTATTTGAGACCTTCAGGCTTTCACTGTCTAATGGGATGGCTGTGCCATTACCAAGATGAAATGGCCAAATAAGTGACTTAAGAGAAGCCCCTACAAGCGATGGGCTCTGTCAGCTCGCAGCTTTCCTGTCCTTTGATAGTGTGCTTTGCTATGGAAACAATTTAATCTCTTTAATAGATTTCGAGGCAGATTAAGGCTGCCAATATGATGATGACAAGTTCTTTGTGATGAAGCAGAATTACAAGTCTTATTCTCCCCCCCACCCTCCACTCTGACCAGACATGAGACAAAGAAAGCTGGACGTGGGCCCAGAAGGCGTGGTGAGGTTTGCGGTTGGGTCTTTTTACCCAATCTGCTGTATCTTGTGTGCTCGTAGTGCCAAGGAAGTATCAAATCAACTTTACTGCCAATTTCCTTAGATTTAATGTAACATTGAAAGGATATACCCATGTGCTGTTATCTCGAGACTTTACTCAAGTAGAAGTTAATGCTTTTAAAAGGAGTTTAGGTTTAAGAGTAAAACAGATTTGGCGTCTTCATGTGCTTCTTACATTGCTACGAACGACTGCAGATTTAGTCGCAAGTAGACCTGGCTTAACACCATATGGTGTTTCTGGGGCTTTGTCATGTCCAAGGGACTCCTCCATAGTATCTCTAAATATTTTCTAGCTTTCTTATGATAAATAACAAACAGTTGTTAGTCTTAGAAGCTAAATGGGTCGAGCGAGAATCACATTAAACACACTGTCTACCAGATATAATAAAAATCTTGGTGGGAAACTAGGCCTAGATCAGTAGCAAAAATTGACCAAATACTGTTTACGTAGACAACATCTGAGCATAGCCACTATCTAAACTATCTGAACGAGGGTATACAAGCTAACTTGTCCTCACTACCATTATAATTTATGTAGCCTAACTGGCTTACCTGACAGGCAGTGCTGCCCTGGTGATTCTCTAACATATAAACACAGATTGGGTTTAGCTCCTTAGATTAAAATTCATGCATTCAAGGTGCGTCCGAGCTGAGAGATTGAGGAGGCAGTTAACGTGTTGCAGCAATGCTGGCTTTGGTTTAAATGAAATTACAGAAATATATAATATGTAATGTATGTATAGATGTATGTATATTTAAAGCCCGATCCTTGTTTTTGTTGTAGCAGAGCGCCCTCTGGCTATTTGTTGTTCCATTCCACCTTAAGTAATGTGATTTGTATACAATGTAACTATTTAAGATGGAATGGAGAGTTAGAATTAGAAGCCTTCTTTTGGCCACATTTATCATGTAAAATGAAGCCGGGCTTTTTTGTTTTGTTCACCAAAATAAGGTCACAAATATTTAGGGTAGTTTTTGAAAAAGAGTGGCAGGCGACAAGGTGGAGCAGAAGGTTTTGGGTAAGACTTCAGCTTACTGCAGGTTAGCTTACCTCAGAGCCTAGGTGCAACAGTACCCAGAACAGCAGTTAAAAGAGCATGTTAGTGTGTATGTATATATATATATATATAATATATATATATTTTAGTATGAAAATGCGGTCTGTGTTTGTCATTGTGTAGCTTGAAAAGTGATATTCTCATTGGACCAGAGAACAAAACAATTATGCAGACCAGTCATCTCTTTTAATTAAAACTGATGCTGTTTAAACACTTGTTCTTATCAGTCATGCAAATAAACAACGCAACCAATGACATTCCTGCCACTTCTCAGCCAACCAACGGGCCCTTTGCCCAAATGTTAAGTTGATCCTGGTATAAGTCATTTGCAGTTTAAAAACAAAACCCCCAAAACTAAATGGAATTGCTAAGAATTATTAGTGCTACCACGAGTTCTCTTTATACAGCAGTGTTGACTCCAAAAATCTTCAACTAATCAAACTTCAACTGCCTCATATGTATACAGTTGAAAACTACATGCATATTTACATTTGTGAGATGCTGCTTTGCCTTTTTCCGGCGATAAACGCAAAATTGACTCCTAATGACTGCTAAACCCGGCTGCTAATGACTGCTAAAATTGAGTGCTAATAGCTCCCCCTTTTGGAGACTCTTCAGTTCCCTGAGCATTGCTTTGTAATCACCTGTGATAGCCTGTTTATCATTCACACTGCAAACTAATCACTACTCACTCATTGACTGATGGAATCGTAATTGTTACAGCACTAATCCTAACTTGAAAACCTCTTGATGTAGTAGAAAGTACTGGTTATTTAAGGTTATTGTTTGCCCCACCTCTGTGATGTGTGCTTGTGGATCAGCTTTTCCTAGAAAACTGACAGAATTGCTTGTTGCTCACTTTCTGCTCCATTCTGAAAAGAAATCAGTGCAATCTTTTCAGCGTTGTCTCTATTTCTGTTCTGTGAAGCAACCAAAAGGACTACAAAATTGCTTCATCCCCGTCTACCTCTCTGTCTCTGTCTCTCTCAGAGATCTGGAAATAGGTGTTGATTGATTTAAAGGATTGCCGTTTGCCATTTAACGTGCACATGAAATAAGAATGGCAACAATTGGCATGGACTCCGATCCCCGAACTCACAAACAGGAAGACTTAGTGCCAATGCCTCGTAGGAGTGATTTTATAAAGTGTATTTATAGGCATGTGTTCAGGACCGCGCCAACACTAGCAAAAAAGAGGGGGAGGAGCGGTAATGACAGCGAAGGGAATCGGGCTCAATTTCAGTCTACTTTCAGAAGAAGTTAATTGCACTGGTTTCTTCCACAGTCGCCTGAGAATGGAATGTTAGTAGAGGAAGGCAATCACGGCACCTGCATGCCAGAAATAAATCACGGGGGAAGGAATGAGTTAATTTAGATTGGGATAAAATTCTTTTAGCAGAGAAACGCAATTAGATCATCTTCTGAACTGAACTGTGCTTCTGATGAGCAAAGCCCTGTTGGGACAGTCACTATAGAAAATGCAGGTAACATGTAAACCATTGTGTGGTTTGGACAGGTTAGCTACACTCATATTAAGTGTGTTTACTGAACTGCTAACTTATTATATTATTAAATTCACCTTAATTCATGCGATAAAAAATGAAAATGTTATTAGCTACATTTTGCACTGTTTGGGGCATTGTCAGACTGAGAAGTAAGGAGATGCCTGAGATTCTAACCTAATTCTATGCATGGGAAAAAGGGGCGTATATACTGTTAACTTGATGAAAATGAGAAGCAACAATGGCCTGTTAACTTGGCACGCAAAAGCTATTTAGAAGGCAATGCTTTTTCACTCAGTTAACACTGCAATATTAATATAAAAATAATAATAATAATAATAATAATAATAATTAAAATACAATATTCAGATTGTACCCTTACAATAATTGATACATCAATCAATCCCTTTTTTGGGGCATGGCTCGCTTGTTAACTCATTTACTATTTGTCATATATTGTCTAATATATATATATGTATATATGTGTGTGTATGTGTATATATATATACATATATATATATATATATATATATATACACACCACACACACACACACATATATATATTAACTAACAGGCCGGAATAGCTAGAAGATGTATTACTGAGCATTTGAACAGCACTATGACACGGCTGGCAAGTCCTGAGATGTGCAAACATTGGTTAAGGACAGACCTGTAGACCTAACTGGCCTTCATCAAGCATGTCAGACCAAACGTGAGTACAGATATGACAGGACCTCTCATCAGCTGTCTAACTGAATTCAGTGAATCTTTGAATGATTCCAGATCAGCTTTCTCAGCATCAGAGAAGTTTGATAAATAGGAGCCAAAGTTCTCCGTGCCCACCAAATAATTTCTCGAAGAGAAGCTACACACAAACATGTCATAAAGTCAAAAGTACTTGCTTTCAGTCTACTTTTACTTGATGTGTTGTTTTTGTCACTCAACTTTAATTCAACAATTATTTATGTATTTATGTATTTATCATTTATAATTTAAAAAATCTAATAATGACTCTTATTTGTTCTCCTCCTCTATTTTTGCAATATTTTGTTTAAATTTGTTCTGATCTAGGTTTTCGGCTACAGGCCTTCCCAAAAGCCTTTTAAAACAAATTAGAAGATGTTAAACAGTAAAGTGAGCATCACATGAAACACCCTCTTATCCATATAGATGACCATAATATTACAACTGTTGAGAAACTGAGATGGAGTTAGTAGGCTGCTCTGTATTCTGGTCCCTTATTTTAGTTTTACTGGTATATTACTGGGAAATAACCAGTCACTGCAGACAGTGTGGATTATTATTATATGATTCTAGTTGCAAACGTATCCTTTTTTTCAGGAACTTCAAGCATGGTCGCCTGTTCGAGATTTCTGGTGCACAGCAATTTGCGAGTCCCCCACAGTCATCCCTTGCTTGGCCCTTAATGAAACTCTGTTGCGCCTGACGGTGCTTGGCATGCGGGCTAACACATTGCTTACCTGACTGCTTTGAAAGTGGGCTGAACCAGAGCCGGTTCCCTCTCTGGTCTAAAATGCGATCTGTGAAACGTGATCCACTTGTCCTCATGCTGCGACCCACCAGTGGGAGAAGAAGACTGATGACAAAAATTACAGGATTTGAGTGTTTTTGTCTTTTTAATGAAGAGGCGATTGGTTCTGAAGGATGGTTTGTATCAAATTCAGTGTTTAATCTAGTCTGTTCATTATATTCCTTTTTTCTCCCCCATAATACCCCTCAAACCCCTCCATGTAGCACGTTTAAAGGCATGAAAGGGTGGTTCATTAACCAAAAATTATAAATTTAAGCACCGCAAGGGATTGCAAATGCTCTCAGCAGGTGATTCCTGATTGTTTTGAGAGGTCCCAAGTGTGATGATTGCAGTTAGACCTCATATAGTGATGGAGCTTTACTGTGTCTAGTGTTCTGCTAATTTATCAACCAGCTCAGACAAAACAAGGTGTGCAAATGAAGGACACATGCTATAGACAACTGAATTTTCCTGACTGTTTTTTTTTTGTTTATAATAATAGTTTATCACAATATGGGTAATCAAAGACTAAATACATCAGTAGCGTCAGATTCCTAAAAAACTACTATTCAGATACCATCCCATTTTAAATACAGGAATTTTTATTCAACTTAAAACACACTTATTCTGCCTACAGCAGTTTAGCCCCAACCATGTTTTTTAAATAAGGGACAAAACAGGGCATCCAATCAAACCCTGCGGGCCAGTCTTAAAAGGTGCAGTAATAAAAGGGATCAAGAAAGATCGCTGAAATGAGAATGGTCATAAACATGCATTATGACAGTTTTCATGCATAAACCCATAAAATGATCCTAAGTAGACCTCGGAAGATGTAATTATGCAATTTCATAAATACTTTACAACCCAAGAACCAAAAAAACCTCTGAACTGAATCAATTTCCACATAAACCGTAAAACCTAAAGCAACACCCTATTGCAGACTGTAATGTATGCATTATATACATACATATACATGGAAAGCAAGCCAGAGAGGAAGTAATCTGCACAAATCTGCATGTAATTATCTTTACTCAGATAAACCAGTATAGATGCACTTCAGCTCAGCAAGAGAGGGGAATAGATGAGAACATATATGAATCTGTGGATGTCATCACTGCAGTAGAGAACCATTGTTTGTAGTGCATTTGCTTTGCTCTTTTAAATTAAATATGTATACTTCTGTGGAAATAACATTCAACTATTCAACCAGTGTAAAGCACCTTAGATCTGCCTATTCAAAGATGTACCAGTCAGGAGCCCCTTTAAAAGTGGCTTTACAGCCCAGGACGCAAATAAAATTCAATACATGAAAGTAATACATGAAAACCAAACTTGTAAGCATCGTTTATTGTTATATATATATACATATATATACTGTATATATATATATATATATATATATATATATATATATATATATATATATATATATATATATATATATATACTGTATATATATATATATATATATATATATATATATAGATAGATAGATAGATAGGGGGAAGAGAGGGAGAGAGAGAGAGAGAGAGAGGGAGGAAAAAAGCATAAGCTAAAAATACTAGTATGTATGTGAACCTATGCCTGCAGACACCTAGTAAGTTAGTGGTGTGTTTAATGCATTGGCATTAAAAATTAATGACATCAGTTTTTACAGCTTGTGGAAAGAAGTACGCTTTGGGCCAGTTTCCTCAGAATTATCTATTCAAAGCATGGATTTTCATCCAATAGGATTTTGTCATGGCCACAATGCAATTGAACATTATTTTTTAAATTTTGTGCACTAAACCGAGTAGCACAGCAATGCACAGCAATGCACAGCATTCAAGCACTCTCAGCTATTATACAGAAAACAAATATTGGGCTGTCTTTAAAATGACCCCTGTTGGGGCTCGGAGTGTCTCAGCAGTCTTAGTGGCTAATGCATTACCACTATGGCGAGGTCGAATCCCGAGCCATGCTGCTTTGCCATCAGTAGCTCCCCTCATCACTCTTGACCAGCTGTTACCTGGTGTGGCAGAGTTGGGGACCCGGTGCTTTCCTCGGAGTGTGAACTGTTGCCAAACAATGCTGCAAGCAATTAAAAAAGTTTCGGTGGCTGGCTCTGCATTTATTGGAAGTCTTTACTTAGTTACTTTTGATTGATTGATTACTTGATTTTAAAAGCAACTATGTTAGATTACAAGTTACTTTATTAGTTACATTCAGCTGCCGTTGCTCTGTAAGTTTGACTGTGCTGTTCTGGGACTCCAGATGTTTCTTCAAATTTGACGTAGTGTTTTTGAGTGTACAATGAACCTTGATATTGTCATCTTTAGCTGACACAAACTCAAAGAAGTGCCTGTATTTCCAACTAGAAAATGTGCATCTCTTTCCTCCCTCCATTGTTTACGATTGTGTCGCTGCTTGGTATCACGTGAGTTGTCCTCATGCTGAAAACATCACTTAATTGTCGCATAGGCCAGACGTCACTCCCTGAAACGCAAGAAGAAAAATGACTAAAATAGTAATGCACAGTTAGATTACTCGTTACTGAAAAAGGTGGTCAGATTAGAGTAACTAAGTAACGCATTACTGACATCACTGGTCCTTACCCACCTTGTGCCCATCGCTAGTGCTAGAAGAAGCTATGTATGGGTGGGTTAAATAGGCAGTACCAAATTGGTTGGGGGGGGGGGGGAAAGGACACATGACCCCTGTTTAGAATAAACGTGGGACCTATTTTGAACTTGGTATGCTATGCAACAGATTTGTTAAAAATAAAAAATCTGGAAATGACTTTAGCATAGTTGTTGAAGTTACTAACAGTAACCCCCGTATTTAGCCGTGGAGTACCCTAGAATTTACCTGAAGTTACATTTACCAGTGTTTTCATCTAGGATTGAGGCTGCCAGACCCTGCAAAAGGTGTTATATGGTAAATTACATTGTAATCAGTTTATGATTATATACATTACTGCAAACAAAGCTGACACATCCGTGGCCCAACACATACACGCACACAAAAAAGATGTTACTCCAGCAAACCTATAGTCATTAAAATGTGACATCTGAACAGCTCCGTATGCGGCAGTGAGAAGAACAAACATGGCACAGCAGATGATGATGATGATAACAATGCCTTAAACTGTTAACTTGGAAGTCTGATCATAATCCATCAAGCCTAATGAAACATGTGATAATGCACTGAATTAATCTGTGTAAAGAAAACGAGATTTTGACTGCATGAGAAATGGCCCTCGTTTGCTTTTCCCATAGCGGCCATCTGAAATGTACAAGAAATTGAATTTCCTTGTCTGCTGCTTTATCGTTAAAATGAAATGGTCCCAGACTGCTCGGCCCATTTATATATCTTCACCTCATGTTTATTGTCATGATAACAGATATATGCTGTATTCTAGGCTGTAAAAGATTGCAAATCTGTACCAATCTTTTAAATTGCTACTGTCAATATTGATACCGACTATTTTCAACCTTACAGAATATGTCACTGCATTCTCCTGTTTTTTTTTTTTTTTTTTTACTGAAGAGCAGTGTGTGACTGAAGTATGGTGTAGTATGGTGGGGGATATAGGTTGTGGTATGCATATGCTGTAAGTGTAGCGTTTTCAAAGTGGAGAGTAATCTGGCTAAATTCTGTGACATGAGCTTGGAGGGGAGTGGGTCTGGGACAGTAGTAGTAGTAGGCAATAGTAGCTATTTAGAGCTATTTAGAGCAGAGCTAACAAGCTTTCCAACACAACACAAAAAGATCTCCTGCAGGGTAATCTTCTACACATAAGGGTGCTAAGTTAGAAGCAAACCATATGTCTGCTCTTACCATTTTGTGGAATGGAAACCAACACCGGAGCATCTTTGAGTCTGGAGTGTTTGGGAGACTATCAGGTAAGATGTCACCCTAAGCCCTAACCTTGCTACTTAAGAGCCTCATAAGGAAGTCGTTCTGGTATTGGTTTCCTCTCCACAGAACGGTAAAAACAGCCGTACGGATGAAAGAGGTGCAGATGCGTTATATGGTGCCCCACACACATGTTAAAATCATCTTCTTCTTCTGGTTGGTGTGAGATCCTCTAACCGAGCATATTATACTACTCACTGTATGTTTATTATCACTGTGGTTGTGAACCTTATCCATGGATCCACTGTCGCACTGGAACATTTACACAAAATAAATAAAGATGGCCACCCCCATTGTCATTTGAGTGATGACGGCAAATCCAATAATAATTAATTCACACTCTACCCACAGATATAATATTTAATTTTTTTAGAGCTTATTTGGAACGAAACATTTTGTTGAATTCTTTTAACTAAAAAACTTTGTCTAAATTATCATTGCTAGCAACCATGAAGACCAGCTTCTAATTAGCTTTCATCTAAATTTATGTTGTAATGTAGAACAATGATTTCTGACTGTTGTAACCCCTATGAGAATTGCATCCCTAACGGCAATGCTTGGGGATCAAGCACTCTGTGCTATTATACAGAAAACAATTGTTGTTGGGCTGTATCTTAGAATGAATCCTGTTTATAATAGACGTGGGACCCTGATATGATAAGCAACCAATAATAAAAAAAAAGCGTCAACAATTTCTGGACATGACATTTTTTTTTGCATAGTTTTTGAGTATTTTTCAGTTACTCCTGTATTTAGTACCCCAGAATTCACCAGAAATTAAGCACTTAACATTGCTGAAGTAACGTCCTTTTTGTGTGTGTGTGTGTGTGTGTGTGTGTGTGTGTGTGTGTGTGTGTGTGTGTGTGTGTGTGTGTGTGTGTGTTGGGCCATGGTTGTGTCAGCTTTGTTTGTAGTAATGTATATAATCATGAACTATCAAAGTTGGGAGTAATCTGTGAAGTGAGCTTGGAGGGGAGAGGTCTGTGATGCCAGACTTTGCCGCTGAGCCTTCCGGAGGTGTGGTGGGCTTAATTCAGCAAAACACTGAAGTGCTTGAAGACCCCATGTGAAGAGCTTGCAACACAGTGGGTGGTTAGTATATGGATGAAGGGGTTGGGCTGGGTCTTGGTATTAGGTGTGGGCTTTTATCTGTTCTTGCAGTATTTCGTTATAGTAGTGTTTAATCTTTTCCATAGGTCTGACTTCTAGGTCTGACGGTTGAGAAAGTGGACCATGAACATTGTACTAGACCGTGCTTCTTGTCAAGCTAGTATGAGACCGGTGCAGTTGATGTGTTCTGCTTAGAATAGGGGTAAGGAGACTGGACCCAATGTGTATCCCAGTTTAAGATGCAGGATTTTTTCCAGTAGCCGTTGGCTAGGTTTATAACCCACTTGTCTCTAACTCTCATATTTCTTACAGTGTATGTTTGTTATAATCTCTCGGTCAATTCTGCTATTAGGATTAGCTTTTACCAGCTCAGAGAAAGGTCAAAACTATAAGGATTATAGTAACGCCCTGTACCTGGACATAACCAGAGAGTCAATGGCACGTATGCAGCTTGAATGTTGACACTGAGAAACGGGATCACATCACCCTGATTTTTTTTAGCTTCACTCCACTAACTTGTCCACCCTGTCCATTACAGGGTTTGGTTTAACTTTAGCTTAACACAGGCAATCACTGCCATACAGCACAGATTCTTTTCTCTGCTGGCCTTTCCAATCTGACCCAGGCATATTTTGATGATACCAGTATCGGCTATTTTAATCACAGTCCAGTTCAGAGTCTTTGTTTGAACCGTGGTGTTCAGAGCGCCATCCAGTGTCCTCAAGGTGACATTAACAGACGGTATTGCCCAGCTGGCAGCAGTATGGACATTCTCAGAAGGTAAATAAAAGTTTCTTCATCACCAAGTGGCGGCTGATGCTAATGCACACATGTTATAGAAGTAGACCAACAACAACAGTTATCAGTCCAGAGTGTCTATCACTTCTCTCTCACACACACACACACAGAGTGATTTGACTGCAGTGTTGTAAAGAACACGGGAGCTGAATGGTCAGGGAGGTGAGTCAGACTGGATTATAAGATATTAAACGTCTCTACTAAAATATATATATATAAGTCTAGAACAACTTATTATAGAAACTGCTACTAAAAACAAAGGGATTTTACTGCAGTATTAATTAGCAGCACATTGTGCCTAAAATGTAAGGCTTTGTATCTGACATTAAGAAAAACAGAGCTGTTGGGGGGCAAAGTAACCTGATCGGGACATTCCTACCAGTTATTGTTAGCTGAGGGGTTGACACTGTCCTCCACTGTGCTCCATAAACCAACTTTACTTACTTTCACCTTTGGATAAATTCATGTTTAAGATATTTATAAGCTGCTTTAAGCTATCATAAATAGTTCAGTATCCACATAACAGGATGCAACAGATTGCAATTCTGAGATGGAGAGATGGCTGTGTCCACAGTATGTAGTGTCTTTTGGTTTGGTGACTCTTCCTAAAGCTACATTTGGTTCCATAATGAGCCATGTAATATAAGAGATCTGTGCTGGAGAAGATCCTTTTTAAGGTTCAAAGAATCTTCACTTGAAGGTGGAAAGGTTCTTTACCAGTTTCGAGGTTCTTCACAATTACCCATCTTTTACAATCATGACTTTTTTGGAACCAAAAGTGGATCTTCTATGGGATCACTCAACGAACCCTGAGAAGCTCCTTTCCTTTTAAGAGTGTAGCTCTGGATTAGTGATAGAATTTCCTATCCGGCCTAACATGATTGCCAGTTCCTGCTGCAGAACAGCATTTCCATGGCTAACTGCTGCCATCTGTATACTTTATGGTGGAGATGATGTGACTTGACTGGTGTGCACATTTGATTTGCACCATACGCACTGCTTAGCCTTTAGGCTAATAAAGTTCCACTTTAATGTTATAAGACTTTTACTGTATTTTAAATGATATTTTATGAACTCGTGGTGGCAAGCATATATTTTTTTCACTCTTCCATAAAGGATCTTTTTTCTGTCTTGGAGATTGTTGATCCATGAAACTCATTCTGAGTCACTGTCGGCCTAGAATTGAATTGAATGAATTCCAGTAGATACAGTATCGCCTGTGGACATAGGTCACTTGGTGGGGCATCAACCACGCCATTCTAGGCCTGTCCGGTCGTATTGTGGATTTCCATGAGAAAAAAAGAAATCATGCAAAAACTTTCCATTTAATTCTTGCAACCAGGCAAAATGTAAATCTCTAAGTAGTATTTATATTTTTAAAATATATTTTACAAAGTAAATGGACTGAACTGAACTAAATATTAACTTGATATTAATGCAGTACTGTGCTACAATCTTCTTTGGTTAGCTAACTAGCAAGGTTAGCTGAGTTAAAATTAACCAACTACAATAAAATCTTATTGCACATACTTATTATTAAACTAAATATTACTTTAAAAAGAACTTAATATTCAGCCATGATTTAGACCGACCCCCCTTTTGCCCCCCTACAACAAATCTGACCATTCCAGGCATAAGGCATCTGGCTCCAAGACATTAGCAGCAGATCCTTAAGTCTTATAGATTGTAAACTGGGGCCTCTATGGAACACATCATGGACTTTGTTGCTGGTTCACCGGTTACCTGTTTTTGGATTACTTTTGGTAACTATTCACCACTGCATATCGGGAACCACCTCACAAGACCTGCCTAATGTTTTGGAGATTTTCTGACCCATTCATTCACCCATCGCAGTTAGATTTTTGTCAAAGTGGCTCAGATTCATATGCTGGCCCATTTGTCCTACCTTTAACATCACCTTCAAGAACTGACTTGCTGCCTAATATGTAGATTCCAGTTATTGGAAGATGCCACTGCCTCAATGTTTTTCACTTCACCTGTCTAATGTACTAATGTTATGGCTGATTGGTCTATGGCCAAACTCATTTTCTTATTCTTTTGCTTAATCTTTTACTGTGTTTGATTGAGGTGGATGTTGAGGGCCAGCCGTGTGTTTCTGCAAATGTGAGACCATGCCGGACAGTAAGATGACTGGGAAGGGCACTGGACTAAAACAGACAAATATTAGACATATAAAAGTGGTAACAGTCAGTTGAACTGGGTTAATTCAACTGAAATAAACAACTTAAACTATCAGTTAATTTGAAGTGTTTGAGAGGAGTTAACCCAGTTTAGTTGATTGTTACCAAATTATTATTAATAATTATATTATTATTATTATAATAATTATTTAGGTTGAATGGACCACCACTTTTTTATCAGTATCCTGTATCATCTTGTATATTGTGTTTTTTTTATTGATATCTTTGATTCTGGGAGCACCGAGAATGTCTAGCAGGGGTGTATTAATATAAAAATTATTAAATATGTATTGTAATATTTGTATCACAGTATTATACATTTTCTAAACAGAAAATGAGCACATCCTTTACATCCTTCTGCTTACTTGGTCAATAAGTGTCCGGTGGTTTCAAGTCCTGATGAGTAGTGTTTATGTAATGTCTTGTGTACTTGTAGACACGGGAACACAATGTTGCTCTTTGTGCAAAATGTTGCTCATTGTGCCACAGCTGCGCATTACAAAGATCTACACAGATCTCAGTGCAGGTCACAGGACCATAAGTACAGTACATACACAAGATGCTTACTAAACAGAACATCATAACAGCATATGGATGGCTGTCAAAGCAGCATATGCGTAGATAAACTAGCGCAACCTATTATTGCTGTTCTCTGTATAGAAATACATGAGTGAAAAATGGCCTATAGCAGCTCTTAAGGAATGTAATGGTTTTAAAATACAGGTGTGCAGGGGTGGTCATCGGATACCCCTTCGATTTTGTAGGCTGTACAGCATGACCCTTAGCAGCATTTAAAGAATTTAAAGTGCAGGTGTGTAGCGAGGGTTCATTGTTGTGTGGTTAATCTATGGTGGAGGTAGGCAAAGGTTTAGATTAGTCCAGGTGGATGTTGAGGGCCAGCAGTGTGTACCTGCGGGTCTGAGGCGGTGCAGTTTCCATGCCAGACAGTGAGACGACTGGTTAGGGCACTCTCTGTTGTCCTCCTGTAGAAAGTAGAGAGGATAGAAGGGGGGATGTTTGCTCTGTTTATCCTCTGCAGGAAGTATGAAGTCACTGCCGGGCTTTCTTGGCTAGGCAGGTGGTGGCTTAAACTGTAAGAAGGCACAACAGATTAAACATCTGCTGTGTATATAATCATGCACTATTTGGACAAAAGTATTGAGACACCTGCTCATGCATTGTTTCTTCTGAAATCATTGGTATTAAAAGGAGTTTATCCTGCTTTTGTTGAAATCTACAGTCCAGGGATGGATTTCTACTAGATTTTTGGAGCACTGCTGTGAGGATTTGATTGCATTGAGCGACAAGAGCGTTAGTGAGGTCAGAATGTTGGATGGATCGTCCTCAACTCCCTAACTCATCCCAAAGGTATTGGATGAAGCACCATCATTTCAGAGGACACAGATACACTTCTCCACAGCTCAATGCTGAGGGGGGCTTTATACCCCTCTAGCCCGAGTCTGGCATTAGGCATGGTGCCAATAGGTTCATGTTTATCTGCTCCAGAGAATGTGAATCTTTTGGCATTACTTCTCCACGTTACCTTGCGTCTATAGATTGCTGTACACAGATGTTTCTTAAGTTTGACTGAGATTTATGTTCTTTTAGAACCTCAAAAGCTTTTGAAAGCAGTAGTCGAGTGGTGGGGGCTTTTGTGTGCTGAAGATTTCCCCCCAGTGTGGGAAACAGAAGACAAGGTTCTTTTCGTAGATTAATCATCAGAAGTATGGAAGTGTTCCAAATGTTACCCGTTCGTTTTGCAGATGCGGGAACTATCTGCACCACTCGGGAGAGTGAGTTGGCAGTCAGCCAATACTGGAGCATAGGGACCCCCGCAATTGCCACGGGGTATTGCGAACACTCGGTTCTGCACCTATTGTGACTAAACACAAAAAATGAAGAGGTGAAACTGTTTAGCTTTAGGGAGGAGTTACTGGAACTGCTTTCCTTCTTCCATATACCTCGTACCTCGTCCTCCCTTACATTCAAGAGCACACACTGCTTTTGGCAGCAAGTCTTCTAGATGAAGAAGATGGAATCTGCTCAGACTGTGAGCGCCTGGCCGTTGACAGTGGCCAAAGGGCTGCGGGTCCGGCTTCCTAATTGAAACTGATGCTGAAATGCATTAGTGGGGGAAATAGGCAGCAACTGGAGATCAGGGAGGAGAGGGACGCCTATTCTAATGTGCACTGATCCAGAGCAGGCTCAATCACACTGTTGTCACATCAACCTTTCTTCAACTTCATTCATGAGCGAGGAGTAAACACATAATAACAGCTTGCAGTAGCTGTTTTATTCTTCTTTAAATACTGGCTTCTGAGATTTGGCAGCGGCGTCATGCAGGGCTAGAACTAAAGGAGCAAAGCAATAACCTGAAGGAAACAATAGACTCTAATATCTCTATATGCTAAGGATGTTTCTCTTCTAACTGTGCGCTGAAAGGACAATCAAAGAATTATGGGACTAGTTGGCGCTCAAAGTAATGAACACGAGACAGACTAATACATTTAAGGAGATTCTTATATTTCATAGGACTCTGAATGTGGTAGAAGCGCTGGCAGTAGCTTTTTCTCTGACATTGAAATATAAATAACTGTGGGAGATATATTGCAGCTGATACTGAATTTGCAACCTATTTCTACATTCTGGAAACAGGCTTTTATTAACACACAGAACTAGAAACTAGAGTTATAACTCACCTTCATATTCATTGACCTAATCTCATATTTGAATAACACTAGATCTACAGTAGAGTTTGTGAAACTGTTCTTTTATTATTATTATTATTATTTATAAAAACTGCAAACTGTCTGGTAGTTTGTAACCTAAATATTGTATTAGTTAAACAGGTAAAACAAGTAAAGCATGCTTTTAATCATATTCAGTCAATCAAGATTCACCCTAAAGGCTCTTTTTACACACACACACACACACACACACATATATATATATATATATATATATATATATATATATATTTAAGAATTTAAAATGCAGTCTTTCAGCATTGTAACCAGAAATGAAAATTTTTAGCCGAAATAGAATATCGAACATAGTTCCCTGCAGACATACCAATAGATGTACCACCTTGTTTATGAATGGCCATTCTTGGGTCATCTACTGAAGCTATAAAATGCATGTTAACTGTATTTACTGCTTTTTTACCATTTCTGGCCAAATAATGTCGGGTTGCTGAATATTTGTAACAATTAAATTTTTTTTTAAATGACTGACAGTCATACAGAGACTTGTGAGGGTTACTTTAAAATACATTTTTAATACATTTTGATGTTTTGCTCAGTACCTACAGTTAAAACAAAGTCATCTGCAAAGAATAACTATGTAAATGTGACACATAGTTGTGCTTCATGAGTGCCATGTTCTCATGAATTGAAAAATACAACTACAAATAAACAAACATTTGAATATTTCAATATTAAAAGCAAAATACCACCTTAACTTCACACCTAAAAAGAGCAAAAAACATATGTCTCACTTCTGAATAAACATAGCTGTCATTTTTTTTATACTGTGTGTTCAGCTGATGATGGGATTTTCCACAAATTAATTACAACAATCAATAAAATCACTCAGTTAACGTGATCAGGTATGGGTAATCTGTTATGCTAGCTGCTTATAATTATTCAGCTGCTCAAATAGCAAATTCCCAATCTCACCACTTCCTGAACCACACACAGTTTTGAGCTCAGAATTCTATACATGTGGTGGCATTCTTCAAGAAGCCGAAACCAAATGAAAATGATGTGGCGTGTAATGCCTGGGGTTCTAATGCAGGAGGCTCATCGCAGAGAAATTTGCTGAAGCGCTTTCATCACCAGCCTCTGCCGAGGCTCATCAGTGTCGAGCTCCAGAAAGAGACCCACCTGTTGCTCTTGAAGTAGAGTCTGTCACAGCTGTACATCAAAGCACCTTGCTTGCGCTAGCACTCAGCCCTGTTGAGTCGTCAAAAAAAGTGCAAACCAAACAAACTTGAGGGTGTTTGGAGGTCGGAGAACTTCTCTCTTTGGGTCACGAGCCTACCTACATGTGAGTGCGCTGTCACGCTCTGAAACACCAGCTACAGGCCTCATTTTAATGTCACTATGCTAGTAATGGACAGAATTGGACAGACTGATTGTTTTCTAAGCACGTTGATGATTGTTTTCTAAATGTGGTTTTCAGAATTTGGTCTGTATTTGGACCTGACTAATGCATTTTGTCAATAGTACTCGTGCTAAAGGTTATGCTTTGATTAATTTGACATGATTTGTTATTCAGGTTTGCCAGTGTGGCCTGAATTGCCATAATAAAGGTTAATAACTGGTCATTGTAAAGATTTGCATGAAGGTGTGATGTTTTGGCAGCTTCCATTCATTTTTGGAGACTCGCTTTCAGTTGTTGTGAAGATTTTCCTCATATCCAAACTTCAGCCTTAGAAACTGGAGCTGGATTTTCTCCATCAAGGTAATCCAAAACACAGTCAGTAGTAGTTAGGTGGTCAGTCAGTTGTTTTGAGAACACCAGCTAGTTGTCTATTTGCTTTTTTCAGTAAGAGCTTCTTGGTCAGCCCCACATACTTTCTGGGCAACCCTTTCTGGTGCTAAGTCAACTTCTCACAGTGGAAGGATCCAGATCTAAGAGAAAGGAGCCGGGCTTCTGTCTTTTGTTTTTGTTGACCGATCAGATGATTCCAGATGCAGTCGATCGTCCAAGACATATTTGATATCTGAAGAACCGGAACTGAAGAAACGGCTAACATTGCTAACAAACATTGGACTTTCACCATGGTCTCATCTCATCTCTGTAGATACATGCCCAAAATGTCTTTAAACCCTCTAAAAGCACATTCAGGTCTTCAGGTGCGAGCTGGTGGTTTACCAGGTGTATTTGTATTTTTCATCCCTTATACGAGTTCTTATATCTTATATATAATTTCTTTCTAAATAACACATTTAACAAATGAATGGTCTCTGGTCTCTGACTACACTTTGTCTTTACTCTAGACTAAGGCCAGGCAATTAATCTAAAATGGATTAAAATAAAAAAATAGACACTTTAATTCACCTAATCTGCCCTGTCCAGTCTGCGACATGAAAGCAACATGGAGGAGAACTCAACTACTGAGCCAGGTGAGCAACTTGAGCAGCTTATGTCAATCATTAATCGCAATCAAGGTAATTTTTTTCAAATAATCGTGATACTGATTTGGAATCATATTATCCAGCACTACTCTACAGTGCATACAGCATTGCCAGTATCATATAAATGCAGTATTAGCCTAAAATCTGGTAACATATTTTAGTCGCAAGACATTATTCCTGTACTGTTGATCATTATTGATGAACACATTTGAACGAAACCAGTTAGTTTGAATGGAACGAATATGATACTCTTTCAATTTTGTAGAATACGCTATGTAATACTAATGTATCTGTGTCACAGAGATATTAAGTTGCATTGAGATCTACTGATTTGCTAGAGCACAGCATTTGTCATTGTCATGTTTGTGGAACCATTCCTGGACAACCTTGGCCTTTTGCTAGAGGACATAAGCTTGCTCAAAAAAGCTATTTGTAGATGGATGCTTTGCTGCATCTGATTGGCATTCATATTCACATATCCTGTGGCACTGAAGTGTTGCTGCACTTTTATTAATGCACATCACGATAACTCACTATCGCTACCATCACTAAAGATACACAGACATCAAAGATACACAGATACATATTTGAAACTGATTCCAATATCTGAACTCAGGGTATCTGAGGATACTGAGGGCCAGACTGACACCAGTTTTGTATTGAAGAACTCGTGATGGCAAACAACTCCATATAAACATGAAGACCACTACAGTTGAGGCTGGTATGTGCCATAGTGGAGGTGGTCATACAAGGCTGGTACTATAGGGATGCTAACACTACGGTAGTAATACTGGACAAGGCTGGTACTATAGGGATGCTAACACTACGGTAGTAATACTGGACAAGGCTGGTACTATAGGGATGCCAACACTGCGGTAGTAATACTGGACAAGGCTGGTACTATAGGGATGCTAACACTACGGTAGTAATACTGGACAAGGCTGGTACTATAGGGATGCTAACACTACGGTAGTAATACTGGACAAGGCTGGTACTATAGGGATGCTAACACTACGGTAGTAATACTGGACAAGGCTGGTACTATAGGGATGCTAACACTACGGTAGTAATGATGGACAAGGCTGGTACTATAGGGATGCTAACACTACGGTAGTAATACTGGACAAGGCTGGTACTATAGGGATGCTAACACTACGGTAGTAATACTGGACAAGGCTGGTACTATAGGGATGCTAACACTACGGTAGTAATACTGGACAAGGCTGGTACTATAGGGATGCTAACACTACGGTAGAAATGCTGGACAAGGCTGGTACTATAGGGATGCTAACACTACGGTAGTAATACTGGACAAGGCTGGTACTATAGGGATGCTAACACTATGGTAACGATGTTTGGCAAGATCAGTGGCCTTTGTGGTACTGATGCTAACGCTGCAATACCAATGCTGGCCAAGGCCAGAAGACTGCACGCTAACACAGATACCAATGCTGGGGTGCTGCTGATAGTCACTCACTCATTTAGCCAGTCAGTAAGTGAAATTGCCTCTTCTAGGCCATGCTGCTATGCGGCCCGGCAATAATAGCAGGGATTCAACTCAACAACTGAACTGAACTCGATGGCAGTCAGTGTGATACCAATGCCCTGTTAAGGTCACTGGTGTTCTTTTTAGGATTGCACACCTTTATTTTAATTATTCTTTTAAAACATAAGATTAGTTATTATGATATGAATTAGTTAGAAATACAGTTGTAGTTCTATATTGACTGTACTGAATATGGATTCATCGGTTTAAATCAGATAAGGTCAGTATTATCAGTACCAGTGCAGCTACCAATTCAGTACTTACCTTATGTAGCCTGCGCTACTGACACACATGATCTGACCATGGACTCATGGTTTTCTTTATACCCTACTGAGATTCATCAGACCAAGCAGTGCTTTTCCTTCCCTGCTGTTTCAATGTTCTTGTCTGAACATCCGCAGAAAGATTCTTGTTTTTTAGCTGCAGAAAGTGATTCCCACACCCCATTTGTATCAAGATGTGAAAAGCTTTGCATTCTTTTGGCACCGAAGTTCTGCTTGACAGTCCATTCGTGCTGATGATCTGCTCGATTTGTGTCTTTCCACCTTCAATGAGCAATCTGCAATCTCATCATTTTGGCGTGCTCAAACCAGTACATGTAAAAGCTCACTGTCTTGTTCCATACAAAGACACACAAGTCTTCCTTCTCTACCACTCTCCCTGACATACATAATCTACTCAGACTGAAGCAGATTTAGCAGGTGAAATCAATTAGGGATCATGGCTTTTACCTGGATTTGTGTAATTGGTATAGAACCCTTTCAAGGACAATTTAGATCTTGATGATTTGTAACCTATACAGTCTAAACAAAAAGGGCTCTATAAAGAACTGAAAGCGGATTCCTTGACTTGTAATGATAGTGAAACCCTTTTTGTTGCTATGTATATAACTTTATTTTTTGAAGAACCATCTACAATAGTTTTCCACCAATATGAAGAACCTTTTTACTTTTTACTAAGAGGCAAAGTTAATTGAATTAGTTATATATAAAACTACTGCCCTTACTGCTTTTTTAAAGTCTGTAGAAGACTTTAAGAGTTTTTAGACAGTGTATAGCTTGAGTGGTGTGCTATGATACGTTGGACAATTTAGTATTAAGTTTTAGCAAATTAAAAAAAATAATAATTTCAGAATTTGCTGGCATGGGCCACTAGAGTTTGGTCAAAAGTTTTCAAGTTTGCAGGTATGAATCTCTACATTATTTTCCCACTGGGTTAGTGCAAAATGTTGTAGGGGACACAAGGTTAGGTTTAGGTTTTATTACATTTGATTTAATTCAGCTTTGAAAATATATGATGATATGAAACATATTTTAGTTCAGTGTATATATATTTTTCAATATATATATATATATATTTTTTTTTTTTCCATAGAATGTAAGAAATCTGATCATTTTTCATGGCAGCGTGTTGATTGACAGGTTATATGTTTGTTGTCATAGTGTAAAAGCAGCAGTGTTTACCTTGGTTTTAGTTGTTGCTAGTTAAGACACATCATACGAATTTGTGGTGCAACCGGATTTAGTAAAAGGATGGTTTGAAGCAAACTAGAGGAACTAAGGATTTAGTAAAGACTTTTACCAAAAGGTCAGAACTAATGTACGCAAAAGCAGTGCAACCCAGTCCTGATTAGTAAATCAAATCCACAGTCTGATTATAAGCTTTATTGAAATAAATAAGGCTAAACAATAGGTTGTCCCATAATTTGCTTAAATTTAAAATCAGACTCTTAAAAAAGGCTTCTTAATTTTGCTATATTTGTTTTAGAATGGTCAGAATTATGGAAAATCCAGATTTTTTTGTGATCTCAGACTTTGGGTCTGTGTGTGTCCATTAACTAGTTCGCAATTTAGGCATGAAGCTCTTCTCACTTAAAGTTAATGTATCTGTATATCAGTAAATTAACATAATAAAGGAATAATAAAAAACAAATCAGTTTCCTTTCAAATTACTTGATTATTGTCTTGACCATCTATGAGAACATCTTTCTCCAGCACTCATCCACAGCAAACATCAGGCGTGAACGGCTGGACACTATACCTACTCACTTAGAGCAATTTAGGAGAACAAATTGGTTCACACAAGGACGTTGTAAGACGGAATGATGGACGAGGCATGCGAGAGCGATGTAGAAGGAAAATCAACATGACCCGCTTTCAGACAGATTTCAGGCCAGCTTTCCACTTACCTATTCATGTATTCTTTGTTAGGGCCTTAATAAAGGTTGCCTCTTTGCCGCTCTTTCTCTCCACTTTTTTTTTTAGTTTAGCGTGAAACGTCGCTTGTCTGGTGCATATGACTCACGTTTGGGGAGGAGATGATTAGGGATGCCGAGTGAAAGTGTGTTGGCACACGGCGTGCTTTTAGCCTTGTTCTTCAGTAACTGGGTTCCAGGAAGGCGATGGCGGGCCCTTGAAAGCACAGACACGTGGATATTAATCATCATAAAAAGACAAAAGACCCGTGTCTTCGCCTCGTTCTAAAAACGGGAGAACATCGCGGGGTAAGATACGCTTCGAGTGATACTGTATGTTTGCTCTCATGGTTTACCCAGGGTAACAAGTTCAAAGAAGAACCCAACCAATAAAATCAGACATTATTGCTATCTGTGGGGAAAAAAAATGCAAATAAAAAATGCCATTGCTTTGAGAAGCTTATTTTATAGTGTATCAACATCTTGATATTTACTGATTTTGTGATTGTACAGAATCGGTAGATATTTACATTAGAATCAGCTTTTATATACTCACAATGTGAGCTTTTGGCAAAATTGAAGGTACATTAGAAGTTCTAATCAAGACTGTAATTCATAGGAAGATCTAGAACAGAGGGAGTTTTGCTGAGTTTGATGGACACAGTTTTTCTGGACGTACCATGCACATTTATTACTGTATACTGTATTTCTTTTGAATTAATTTTCTTACTTCTTTTGGCAGATATTTCTTTATCTGGTTGGAAAAAAGGGTGTTGCTCTCTCATTACACACACATGCCCATAAAAAGGGGGATTAAAATGAGCAACATGCATTTATTGAAAAGGAAAAGTCTCCATCCATTGTGTTTGGGTGTATTTTTCTCGAAAGCCTGTGGGGAAATTTAGCTAAATTGCACAGAAACTTTCAGCACGGCCAAACCGATGCCCGAGGCTTGCTCAAAAGGAAATTCTTAATGGCTAAGACCTGGCCCTGGAGTTTCAGAGAATTGCTCTTAGTTGACCTCCTGTATTGTTGCACTTTGCTAGACTTTTTGGTGGACTTAGCCTTCAAAAGGGAGCGGGTGAAATCAGCACTCTCAAAAGCAGTCATGCTTTTTTTTTTTTTTATACTACCCCATGTCACATTGGCCCTTATTCATCCAACCTCATGCACACTCTTACGCGCTCCAACAACCAGTTGAATGAACATTGAGATTGAATGGATGAATGAGGCTTGAGGCATTACTGAGGAATACAAATCCAAGTGCACAGTGGCTTCAGCAGGAGCAGCTGTAGCGGCTGTTAATGAGATGTTTTTGGGTTGTAATGGAGTGCATTTGTGGGCCAAGAGGCCATCGTATACTTGATGTTCTCAACTTGCAGGCTAAACAAATTTATGTCTTAATGACAGAAAACGTCACCCAGTTGAAAGCTTGCCCGTTAGAATGGCTTGTTATTGTCTGTATTGCCTGTGTTTCCTAACAGGGTAGCAGTGTTTATTCTATGAAGTATTTGTAGTCTTTGACGTCAGTGATGAGAAATGTCAATCCGTTGACCGTCATTTACAAGAACAAACATTCTCTGTAATGCTCTACACTGTCAGGAGGTGCTGTAGAGGTTCATTTTGTTCATCAAGGTATATGAAAATATCAATGTATTCAAGCACTGCAATGTGCTGTGCCATACTGTATCAATTCTCAAAAAAAAATCACAGTAGCAATTTGTTATGAATAGGTTACATGTAAAGATTATTGTCAGACAGCGGTTTGTGTTGTGTTAAAACCGTGACTGCTTCATAGCAGTGCTGCACTCCAGTCCAATTTGAAGGCCAGTTTCACAATCCCTGTTCATGTGCAATGCCCCCAACACTGGGGGGGTGAGGACTAATACATGTCTCCTTTGACACATATGAAGCCAGCCCTGCCTGTTTTCCAACTGCTGCTATTGCAGCATCACTAGGTAGCCAACCTGCTCGGAGGAAAGCTCCTATACTACAGCTAACAGACATTATACTAGAAAGTGCCATCCCTAGCCAGCCCAACCCTGAGAGTGCAAGGCCTGTCGTTCTCTTTTGGACTCTGGCTGCTGATGGCAGAAACATGACCTCAGATCATGGGCAGCACTTTAGTCCACTTGACTACTCAGGGCTCCCTGTAAACTCTAGTTTACTTTAGTCTTAGCTAGCTAGCTTATAATGGTGTGTTTTATACTATGACCGTTTTTCAAAATATGATTTAGATCATTGAAAAAAAAATTGTTTACAGTATGGCAGTATATTGCAGTATTTTGAATCGTAACCCCTGTATCCAGATATGTATTGTATCAACTTACCGACAGCCCTAATCAGTGTACTAACAATGTAAATGTACCCCCAATGGTATGACATGATCCCTGTGGTCTAGTTGGTTACCTTAAAGGTTTGGTAACAGAACATATTTGTGCATATTTGTATCTTGTTCAGCTGTTTATAAATAGGAAATTACAATGAAAAGAAGTGTTGTTAGCCGGTCAGCTAGTGTTGGCTTGTAGTCTACCACTTGCCTCGCTTGCATGGGTTTGGATTTCTCAGGCAGCAAGGCATTTGGGTTCTGTATCTAATGTGTGGTTAACTCCAGTCTGATGTAATCTAGGTTTGTTTTTTAAGGAAGGAGACATTAGAAAGAACAGGTGGTGAAAGCTGGGAGGCTAGGGATTGAGCATAGCATGGATACCCACTCTTTTTCCTGACTTTTGCTTTGTCTCGCACTTTGAGCTGCTCTTCTACGAACACTGGCACTGGCAAAACCATGGTGATGAGGCCTGGTTTGTGTAACAACTAATTTTCCGATATCTAGCAGAGTCTGGAAGTGATGTGCTGCTCTCCACTATGTTACTGATGCTTAAAGATTGTGGCAAAGATTGTCTCATTACATTTCGGGAGATGTAAATAATAAAACGATTCAAAACTTGGCAGTTTTGGGATTTTGGACTTTCTAACAGCTCAGTTTGGTAATGTGGTTATGCTATATGTCACTTCCACGTAAAAATCTCTTTTTATACCAAGGAAAATACAGATTTCTTGTCAAGGACACCTTTAAGGTTGGTTGTCCTTCTTGCGTGTACCACAAATGAGCACAACAAACAGATTGTACCAACAGTCCAGAATATGTTAAAGTTAGCCCGTTTAGCTGAATGCCAGGGCTGAGTCAGTTGTGTTTTAGTGAAATGAGAACGCACCAGTCCCTTGACCAACTCCCGCTGTGCAGTCTGCTGCAGACTGAGGCAGTTTTCTTGGCGAGGATTACTGTATGTAATATAGAAGGAACATCCAGTCTCTGGTGGTTAGCCTTTAGGTGAATTTAGACACCAGCCCGTGTACCATACTTCTTCAGACGACCACGTGGACTTAGGGCCTGGTCCTTTCCTCAAGCCGACTCTCTGGTACCGAAGAGCGAACGTGTTGGGAAAGTGTTTGATGGCGGAGATGTAAGGACACGGTGGACATTGTGGAGATGTTTATGCGCCATAGGTATATCTATACATTGGTCAGTCCCAGGTCTGTTTCTACAGTTTTACACAATAGATTTTTTTTCATATGTATTTGTTTAGAATGATGATAAACAGTGGCAAAGGTTTTGGCACCCAGGTCAATATTGCTGCTACTATGAATAGATAAAGAGATGACAGATTACCTGATTTCCAAAGGACACAAAGTTAAAGATGCTTTTGTAGCATCTTGGAGTCGTTCACTTCTTGTTTGGGATGATATTTGCCTATTCCATCTTTGCAAAGAACCTCTAGTTCTAGTTGTTGTATGTTTGTGCAGATGTTGCTGCACAGTAGAATAGTGCACCACCACTCCAGAGTCTGCTTAATGTTTTGCAGTCCAACAAGGTCTTTTATTGCTTTTCTAGGCTCTTTCAGACCTTACTGTGATTTCCACTTTTCCACTGTTCCACAGTTTCCAGTGCCATTTCCTTATTACGCTATGATCTGAGGAAATGGCTACCTGAAAATGCTTTGTTTTCTTCTCATAGCCTTCCTTTGTTTTGTGGGCATCAATCATTTTCATTTTCAGAGTGTCTGCTGATTGTTGGGATAAGGTTTGAGGAATCCCTTCCTTAATGGTGACTATTGACATGAACATACATTTTGGCTAGGGGTTTCTGAAGGTATGCCAAAATTGAATTCTGCCATGGTAAAAATATTTGCCCATACTGCTCATGTCAAACTACATAGGTAACTTAATCAAATACACTCTATAATACGTAAAAGATTGCTGTGCATTACAGGAATCATTGGGGGCTTGTTGGGGGGGTGTGGGGGGGGGGGGTTTCTGATGTTTTGTTGCGCCATAAAAATATAAACTCTTTAAATATGAAATTTCTTGTTGCACAGATCGACTTTGAATGATGACAGTGCTGTTAGAGAGACAGTAGGAGGGATACCAAAAGCTATAGTACTTTGCTTAGTGAATTAATCAAATAATAGTCAGGATATCAATTAGGCAGAGTTTACGGAAATAATCGTCAGCGGCAGCCCCAATTCGTAACCAGGTGAACATCACTGATTCTTCTCAGAAGGGCTCAAAGCAAGTTGTGTAGTTACCGTGAAATTTATTTATGTAATTGTAACCCTTGTTCCTTCTCCAAACACATGTGTTCACTTGCTGTGCAACGTTTTGCTGTGAGGCATGAGAGCTCAGTTCTGGCTTTAATTATGGAAATGCTCTGATTGTAATTAGCGGTTAACAGATTACACCAAATGTTACCCACTGTTTGCATTTTTTTTAAAACAAAGACAAGATTGATGGCGTTCCATTTAGTAGCATGCACTTTTTTTCAAATAGGGCGGTGGGCTCGAGCTTTAGTTTAATGGAAGAGGCCATTGAGAACATTAAGGAGCTCCGATAGCGTGTAACCCAGCATGAAACAAAGAGACACAGATGTAAATGAGCTGTCAGGCAGAATGCTCTGGTATGTGTCAAACTCTCTTTAGTTGGAATCTTTCCATCGTTCCTAACATCTCATCTCATGAGATTGGGACGAGGGTCAGCTGATGAGTGTTTAACTGAGAACTATTTATTAGGGATGGGTGCAGATATTCAAAAAATATGCAAATCTATCTAGTCTTCATTAACTGCTCTAGCTACACATGAAAGTTTGTGAAGTTTGAAATACATATGAATAATATGAAATTGCATGTCATGTAGCAATTGGTTCATTTAACCATTTACATGACTTGTAGCACTGCCACCCTTTTCCACCTTTTATAACACCACACCATCCCTCAACATACCTGAACAAGTCAGATGATTCATTTTCCTTGTAAAAAGCCTGTCCAGATTTAATTATGCATAATTATGCAAATAATGCATGTAGGCCCACTAATTAGCTAATGTATTTAGTATATGTACATGTAGTATATGTTAAGCTACACTATATGAACAAAAAAGTATTGGGACACCTGCTCGTTTGTTGTTTCTGACGAAATTAAGGGTATTAGAAAGAGGTTACCTTTCGTTTGAGGTTACCTTGCTTTTCCTACCATTTTTGCAAAATGGTAGGACTTCAATAGTAGATTCATCCGTTTACTGCTTTTCCTTATTTTCTTTGGAAACAAACACTCCATGAAGAACAGTGCTTTCTGGAGGCATGGGATTTCACTGGAGGTGTTTGCACATGATAGCCTTTTTTAAATGCTCATCTGAAGTCAAGTACTACAATTAAAAGCTTATTTTAAAGTTTTCCGAAATCTTGAATTGGTGTCATATCTGAAATGTGAGTGGTAGCGTGCTCTCTCTAATCATTACCTCCACCAAATTTGCTTCCACTTCAAATCTGATTGTGGTGAATAAAGGCACTTATTTGTCAATGTCGTCCCAAAACCCTGTATCTTAAATTTTTTGTTGTTTTTCACATTTTTATACAGAATTTTAATTCTGAATCAGAATCAGAATCAGATTTATTGGCCAAGTATGTTCACACACACACACACACACACACACACACACACAAGGAATTATTTCCGGCTGTTAGTGTCTCTCTAGTGTTAACAATGTACCTCTCCTCTACATATAATTTACAGACAATAGTGTGCATTTCTATACAGTGTGCATCATTTGCCTTGTATCAAAATGTCATGATGAATGGGCCAATATAAATGATCCAAAATGACTTTTTTTCAAAATGGATTGTTCCTGCTCAGGGTTATGGTGGGTTCGAAGCCTACCCAGAATTACTGGATGCATGGCAAGAAAACCACCCCAGACCGGCCCATCACAGGGCACGCTTACACCTACAATTCACCTAGCCAGAGTACCCTGAGCAAACCCATGTGAGGAAACAGTATGCTGGGAAAATATTAAAAATGATTACAGTGTAATTAACACCTTGAATTTTCTTTTTTTGCAGCACCGCAAAAGTCAATTGTTAAATGTTCAGCCTGTCTTGGACAAATTTGCATGCCAAATTTGATTAACCTCCAGACCAGAGTAGAGCTCAATATGGTTAGAGATTCCCCATATGGATCTAAATCCCAGTACTGTTACTGCAATTATTCAGCATTATCTTTTGGTACCTTCTTTTTAATTACAAGCTGTACATGGTCTGATCATATTTACTGACTGTAAAAAAATTGCAGACTAATCAAGGAGCTCTCATGTTAAAAAGGACATATTAGGGTTGAAAAATTAAGTATCATTTGAATACTTTCCCTTCCCTAATACTTGTTTGTGTAGGGTTTACTGCAGATAATTGTGAATGTGATAAATTTGAATGATAATTGTGAATGTAGTCATTTTTGACTGTACGTTGTCTGAAGTATTGAAAGGTAGAATAGTAAAGGACCTCTTTAAAGTATTAAGAACGTATGTGTCTAACTCCACATCTGGATCACTGCAAACATTTTGTCCACATGCCTCTGGAGAGCTGGTTCCTGTATGTGTGCTCAAATAAAACATCTCTGCACTATGCTTTGAATCTTCCCACCTTCAGGTCAGGGTGCCCATTGATTTCGTGCTGAGATGGCGGGTCCCGATTAGTACACTCTGGCAGGCAGGTGTGAAGGGGCAGGTGTCACCAGTATGTCACTCATGCTGGTGGGGGGATACATGAAGTTGAGGCCAAACCTCCAGAGATGCCTTAGAAAGGAGCCTCCAAGCATCAAATCAACACCAGCTCTCTGTGCCTTTTCCTCTGGTGGTAACCCCGTAACCTCAATGTCTCAACATCTTCTTTGTGTGAAAAAATCTCTTATATCGGCCCTTCCCCAGGAAGCTGACCCAAGGGCCCAGGTCATCAATCTCAGACAAAAAAGAGATATTATCTGACCAGGCTCTCCTTGCTCTCCTTCCCCATGTTTCTTTCCCTGCAAACTGAGCCATGGCTCCATATGAAATGTGATATTAGAGATATCATCTAGGACCGGGTTCCACAGCTGCAGCTCCAGCTCCACAGGGGAAGTAACTGTTGCACCAGGGGCTTTAGTGTTTTTCCTTCTCCCACACACCTGATTGAACCCCATCTCATCAGTTAATTATCGTATTTGTTCAAGCACAGAAAACTCTGGAAATCACGCAACCTAGCTAGATTTTGAGGGTCTGAGCTTGGAAGATGCCTCGGAGCGAAGGCAGTTAGGCATCTCAGCAGCCGACTAGAGATTCCGGTGGATGTGTGAGTGTGTGTATGTGTACATGAGCGTGGGAGGAAGGTATCTGAGATTATGGAAGGTGAAAAGGCTTTCCACTTTTCTCTTTCCTTTAAGACACTCTGGATTGCAGGTTGCCACACTGAAGCGAACGGGGAAGAGAGTTGTGTTTCAAAAGTCAGTCATTTAATATCCTGGAATTAACATGGTCATGGTCAAGTGTCGAATGTGTGAAGAGCACTTTGAGAGGAATGCATGGTGTATTCATTTGCTAGTCTTGAGTAGTCAGTCCTTTACCACCGTTTTGGTTATTGCCTTGCTTTTCTTTGATGGACCATCACTTTCATCACTGGCTATTTATTAATAGTACGCTAGAACTACCAGATTTTTAGCTTCTCTACAAACATGAAGGGTGATGTGAACAACATTGATTATCAGGTTGCAATAGCAAAATCTGCATATTAGGCAGCAAATGAGCAGTCAGTTTATGACGTTTATGTGTTGGGAGCAGGTAAAAAGGGCAAGTATAAGAACCTAAACCACTTGTGGGGTGTTCCTGGTATGCAGTGGTATGCAGTACCTACCAGAAGTGTTCTAAAGAAGGCCAACCAATGAACCAGCAACAGGGTCATGGGTGCCAAAGTCTCAATGATGCAATTCATGGAGGCCCCATCTCTCAACTTACAGGATTTGCTGCTAACATATTGGTGCAAGATACCTCAGTTAAAAGTATCAGTTACTGTAGGAACCTTAAGGGCACCTCTTTAGGTGCTTTAAGGAACCTTCAAGAAATGTTTTAGTAGAAAACGATTTCTTAAAGGTTCTTCAAAGCACATTAAGGTTCCTCCACAGTTTCAAATTGAAGAACCTACAGTTTCTCAATGAATTTTCCATTTAACAGTGTACTAGATGCTTTGGAGGCACAAGGAGGACCTACACAATATTAGACAGGTGGTTTAAATGTAATGGCTAATCTGTGTGTAAGCAATGCTCCTTAAAAAAAACAAAGGTTCTTAAAGACATCTAAATTGTTCTTCATTGTCCCAAAGATTGCTTTTTTGACCTTATTTGTAAGAAAGTACTGAAGGAAAGGAACTTTTAGATAGAAATTGGGACACATTTGACAAAGGCTGGTGATGACTGAAACGGTCAAAGTTACATTTTCTCCATTTTGATCTCCTCTGCTTTTCCTTTATTTTGGAATTGAGATGTTAGCAGCTTTCTACATTTTATATTCACCATGTTTGATGACTTTTGACAGCTTTTGTTCTTGAACAAAAGCAAGATAAAGTGTGTTGTAGCTGAGCCTAAAAAAAAAAATCTCCATTTGTGTTTATAAAGCAGACGAATGGATTAGATTTCGGCCCTAAACAACAAAATCTCAAGCCATTGTTCCAAATTTGTCACATGCCAGAATGTGTAAATGTGTAGATAATTATCCTGTGTAGATGGTGACTGTTGTTTCTTTTCTAAAGGCCCCTGGCTACTACTTAATCACTGTTGCTTGGTCTTTGCTTTGGTATGCCATCAATTTTTCGAGTGACTCTCAGTCAGTCAGTCACGCTTTTTTGACATTATTGATCAATTTAGTCAATTGCAGCTCTATCAGCTGATTAGACAGCTGATGCATAACTCCTCAGTGACTGGGCAGTCAATACAGCTATTGTCTCAGGCCTGTCTAATCAATGAACTATATCTCCTGCCAGCTATTCAGTGCAGTCTTGATCAAGCAATCCGGCTTAAACAGGCAGCTCAATCAACTGTGTGCCACCCTGCCAGAATCAGTCCAAAACAAAACCTTTAACAGGTTTCGCAGCATGTCTGCTCACTTGATCCTCTCACAGCTGTCAAACACCCACCCTCATTGTATGGATGGATGATATGATGGATGTATTGTTTGTATTGTACTGTCTTTTTGGCAATTGCTATGTTCGGGTTAAAGCCTACGCTGGGTAGGCGCTATGCTAGTGGTGCTGTCACTATAGTCTATTACAAGAGAGAACAAGCTATTTCCCATCCACCCAATGATATCCAGTACGTTTCTCGGCCCAGAGTTTTTTACCTTTCATGCGGAAAGCATAGGGAGGGGGAGGGATTTGTTGCTTGCCATGTGAAAAACCCTCAAGGCTTATTATTGGCTAATCACATGGAAAATAGTACAGTAAAGCCCGTGCCGGTGGATATGTAAGAGATGTTTGAGAGGGTAAATAACCTGGAATAGGATTAAAAACTTTGACAGAAGTCTCAGCAGCTAAATCAAATATGTTTAATGTGTTTAAGTGTGTCCACTCTTTACCTTTACTACAGCTACACCTCGAAAGAAGTCTGGGCTGTGGGTTCTGGGCTGGTCAGTCCATTGTTCTGTAAAAGAAATAATAGGAGTTTACTCTTTGGCAAGTACGGTCCCAACAGTCAGCTTTAGGCCACATGCAAGGACACGAATGCAGGTGCTTCAAGCTAAGCACAGGCTGCATTCAGAACACAAAGCAAGAACAGGCTGCATTCAGAATGGTGCCACAAGGGGCGCTACAGCGACAGCCGAGTTGTCTTGTACTGCCAGTGTGGTTTATTTCACTCAACGTCCCTGATGGACCAGTTTTGATTGTAATTTGTCCACTACTGCCCCCAACCTGGGTACTAAAGGTTTTAACCGCCACTGTGAGAACACACAGTGTAACAGGATCATGCATTTGCAGAGCATTGGCCAAGTATTAACATTTGCATACTTGCGTTGTGTGTGTTTCTGGCCTTAATTCTACTGATTGATCGAATCTGTCCACTGATGAGACTTCCCACAAAATACAGCGCATCCCACAGGACTTTTTCATTCCATCTTAGAGCTGCAGTTTCGTAACATTCTGTAAAGGCCATGTTCCTATATGGTTCCTTAGGGAGCGGGGGGTGGTTTGTTGCTTGCCATATAAAAAGCCTTTAAGGCTTATTGTTATATGAAAAACACTGGAAACTAGTGAGTTGTTCTTAAGTTATAAGAGTGAGGAATGCAAGAGACCTTAAATGATCTGGAATTGTTTTGATTACATGGTTTGTGAGACTGATGGTATGAAACATTAACTCTAAAGGGTGCATTGCAAGGGTACATCTAATATGTCCATTTCATTTTATAATTGAAAAATTGAAACAAACGATTACAACTAGGATCTAGATGAAGGGGAGATGGAAAATCACAATTCGTTGTTTAATGGCAGCTGAATAACAGCTGAATCATCATTTAATAAACCCAGATATGGATCTAGCTTGAGACTTTTGTGCATTTTTATAGGTAACAGTTTGCCACACAGTATGTGAGTTTTTGGAACCAACCCCATATAGTGGGACAGTGACACACTGGTATACCTTATCCCCTCTATTCTCTGGAGCTTTTAGTACATCAGAGAGGACAGCTGTGGCTCTCCCGCTGAAAGGCTGGAGTGCAGTGGCCTGACGGCTGTGGGCAGAGGGGATAATGGAGTGAAATTGCACGCAGGGCCTTCCCTTGGCTAGCAAGACCACCTCCCCTCACCATTGTGTCTGCAGCGTGGCAGGGCTTTGTGGGGGCTGCTGCAAACTAGTAATGAACATGCCGGGCCCCCCTCTCGCTCTCTCTCTCTCTGGCAGAGCTTGTGAAGAAGGAGGAGGGGGACGAGGGGTGGCAGGAGCCGGTTTCATTAGCCAGAGAAAATGGACGAATTTCAAGCCTCTGATCAAGCGTGACACGGAGGGCCAACTTTTTCTTCTTTTCTTCTTTTTTTTTCCCCTTTCTTTTCGAACGGTGACTCAGTCTGAACCTGCTGTCCATCCAGATGGGGTCCGGTAGCTGCTGTTAGGCCACTGCCCTGCACATTCTTCTCTCCTCTTCTTCCTCCCTCTTCCTCGCTTTCAGTTCGTCCCCTTTTGACTGGACCGCGTCCACACCCTCACAACGGTCGAGGAAGTAATGTGGTGTAATCCTCCTTGCCGCCGTGAAGTCTACACTGCTTAGGGTGGTGGTAGCACAGTGGTTAGCAAGTGTGAGGTTCCAGGCTAACACCCCCTGAAGAAACGTTCCCATGGACTCACAGAAAGGGTGTGTTCTTAAAGACCTTCTCTTTTGTACAGTTGAATTAGATTAAGGAACAGCTTGTGGTAAAAAATAAAGAAAACATTTTTGACAGAAGCCTCCACATCTACTTTACCTTGATTGCAGCCTCCATTCTGCTCAGGAGACTCACTTTTTAGTTCCTTCAAAGAAACGTGCTGGGAAATTGTTCCACACCTCCAAAGTTCAGTCTTAGAAGTTGCAGCATCCTCTGCATCTCACCATGGAATCAATCCCAAACACATCCCATGATGTTAAGGTCTTGGTTGAGTGGCCCATTGTTATGAGAACACCAGCAGCTCAGAAGCTTCAGAGGTTTGATTTGCAGAAGTTTGATTTGCAGATGTTCTCAATCTCTCAAGTGCTCTCAAGAGCTTCTCAATCAGCTCCACATCCACTCAGTTTCACATTGCTGAATCATCTTCTCACAGTGGAAGGATGGACAGGCACACCAGTGGATGGTTTATTTATTTCATGGTGGCAGTCTTCCATAGTCTAACAGATCTGGCAATAGTCCCATGTTCTCTGTATTGTATGTCAAGTTTTAGACACTCCTTAATTTTCACTTTTTAATTGTACGGTTGTTAAGATGTAATTGAATTACTGAATAATAATCCTGAGGAAAAATACAAGACATAACAAGAGTAACTACAGTCCTGTGCTGACGGATTACATTTTAGCCTTAGGAAAAGTTGGGGTGAGTGAACTACTCCTTTAAGACTGGCCATGTTTCTATACGACTCATCATTTTCACAGTACTTTGACTTAAGCAACCTGACTGTTGCTGAAAGCTCAGCATCCACTGAAAGAAGCACTATTTGTAGTCTTGAGGATTGAACTCATGTAGGGCTGGAAGCAAGGGCTTTGAAGTCAGCCTGGTTGGAGTTTGTTGAGTCCACTGCATTATTCCTAAAGTGGAGAGCTTTATGGAGTTGACTGCATAGAATGCCAAAAGCCAGCTTGGCTCATCATCTTCATTTCACGAGTACTGAACCCCCTATTCCATCCTTCTGCTTGAATGGGGTCTTGGGTTTTTTGGATGTGCATTAGACCACAGTCAGACACAGTCGAACGGCTTGGAGGACTTTGGTGCCTTATCTCCTCCATTCCCTTTATTTTACCTCCTTAATGCTCTGGGGTTTTTGTCTGTTTGTCTTGATCCTGAAGCTGAAACCCTCTTCCCTACAAATTGTCCATTGTTATATCCCCTGGAATGGCGTGTGCAGCAGATGGTACAAATCTCCTTTTTAGCTGCAGGGCTTAAGCATCTTACTTGCTTTTTGCAGGTACACCCTCTGTTTTCGGGGCTGTTTTGTACGCAGGAACTCTAAGGGCCATGTGTGGGAGCATTCCAGCCTTTTTTGGTCCCTATCTAATTACTACCAACTCAAGGGCTTCAGACCATATGTTTGACAGAAAGTGTCTTTCTCGAAACATAAACAAACAGCAAAGGCAATGAAAACAGGATCAGGCTGTATTCTTCTTGCTGTATAAATAGCAGACCACCTCTAGGCTTGACACTCATTCTTAGCTTTAGGAGAACCATTGGATGGTGTGGAACATTATGTGGAGGTTCTTTGCGGTCACACATCTTAACACACAAAAAACATAATGCAGAACTTTTTGGGCTAAAGGCGTATTCAGCCTCCCAGCATTAAGCAGTGGACCAGAGGAACGGTGTTCTCTGGAATGATGGTGCTCCATCCAGTACTCTTGGGGTGATGATCATCCAGCATCCTGCCCTCACTAACGCTCTTGTCACTGAATGCAATCAAATCCTTCCAGCAATGATCCAAAATGTACTATAAAGCCTTACCTGGACATTAGAGAAAGTTACTCCAACAAAAGCATGATAAACTCTTTATTTTTAATACCCTTGATTTCAGAAGAAACCTGTGTCCCAATACTTTTGTCCATATAGAGTGGATTTCATGTAGTCTTATTACTGTCGCCCTTCAGTTATTTTTAAGAGTGCAGGACACAAGGAATTTATCATTGCTGGAATGTCCCCAGGGGGACCTTTCTGGTGTGCTGACCAGCCAGAGGGCCTTTAGGAACCAGAGCTTGGGTTGAAGGACAGTTGTTTGTCTAGGCATGGATGAGCATTTCACACAGGCTGCTCTCGCTGAAAGACCTGGTGGCTTAGCAAAGGGCTTCGTGTGCATAGGCTAGTGCTTTCACTCCCCCCCTCTCTTTTCCTTCTCCCACACTATCCGTGGTCAGCCCTTTGTCAGTCACGCTGCAGATCAGCTGCAGAAACAGCTGCACTCCGGTGGAAGGCGAGGGAGTGGTTGAGCGAAGCATTGGTGGAATGGGAAAGACAAGCATGAACTCTTTAGAACTGTAGGGCTGACTCTAGGGATTTTCTCACTTGACCAAAGGGCCTGTTCTTTGATTAAAAGCTGGCTGACCTGTCCAAAAAGAGGCTGATAAATGATATATTATTGGAAAAAATATGCAGGAATTGTAGCTAGCTTGCAGCCTTCATTCAGCTTTATAATACCCATAGTTGCATTTCTAAGGTCTGATTTGTTGATCCGCGTTCATAAATCTTCTAAAGTACTCAATATATATGCATACGGATCCGTGCTTCAATTAAATTCTGCATTAATGCTCCAAGTTGAGTCTTATAATTAAATGTTCTTGTTCTTGAAAGTCATTGAAGAGCAACTTGTGGTTCTCTTAACAGTCACACTTGAAATTTTAGGAAATAAATCCTTTTTAAGGTTAAAAAAGATGATAAAAGTGTTATTGGGTTGTGCCGGACCCCTTTTTATTATATGGAAGTTCTTCATTAAACTTTTCAAAGGTTCTTTATACATCTCATAAACACAATATTTCAGACCAAACCAAACCAACCAACCAACCAAAAGTGATTATTCTTTTATTTGTTATTAGAAAAAGAGTTTTTTTGTTGTTGTTACTTTAGTCATAATATTTAGTGTATAAAAAAATTAAAATGAGCAGAGATTTGAGCGCCAACAAGCCTGTGCCCCAGTCCCTCATTAACATATTATTTGCTCTTATTTACATATCATTTCCATTAAACCCACCCAAACCTTTCACTCATGTTTTGACTGTGAGTGAATAAAAAGAAAGCATTCAACAACTCATGAGCCAAAGGCTGTCCTCGTAGGCGAAGTTTGGAGTTGAGGAGGAAAGTACAGCTCCCCCTATTGGCTGGAGCTCAGATAGCTTAACAGTGTTAACGAAAACAATGAAAAGTGAATGAATAAATAGTTTTTATTAGGGGAATGACGTGACTGTAGTGTTTGACTGTAGTGTCTTTTACTGCTCTCTGTAAGCTGTGTTTTGTATATTATATGTATATTATTAAGAATGTTTAACACTAATACAGTATGTTAATAGTCTTAACGTTTGTTTATATCATTGTGCAGGTATATATAAGCACATTCATATTAGTACAAGGATTGCTGTGTGCATAGTTACTGTTGTTATTATGTTATTAACTTTTAAATCAAGTTGCATCAAGCAAAGGTTCTTTAAACCTTGAAAAGGTTCTTCTCACTCAGACACCCTGGTGTCTTGGGGAACCCAAAGGGATTCTTCGCTGAGTCTTCTATTGTATCATTTTAGCTATAACTATAAAATAAAGAAGTAAGTAAATAAATAAATAAACAAACGCATTTACTCAACTGACAGAGCTGTAGTGGAGCAAGAACGCTTCACCGGATTCATCCTAAAATCGACTTAGACGGGACGGCGGCAGTGAAAACATTAGGTTAATTTACGTTCCATAACCGTGATTGCATTTCTGACCCCGCAGTCAGAGGGCAGGATCAAGACTGACCTTTAAGGTCATCCCAGAGGCATTCGTATGTGGAGGTCCCTTTTATCCTTTGTCGAGGGCCCCTCAGTGGCATCAGACTTGGAGAGCTTATCTATCCACGCCGTTAGTCTTGTCCCGGCGTTTCCTTGTGACAGAATGGTAGATGGAGAATTCTGTCGAGCAAGTGATGTCGGTTAACTCATACCAGTGAATTATGACGCAGGACCAGCGGGAAGGATGGAGTAATCTCCAATGGAAAGAGCGTCAAATCCTCACATTGGTGACAAATGTCACGGTGTCCTGGCAGCAAGTGCGCAGTGAAGTGAAAGGTTGCCTGGAAAAGGTCTGTGCCTAACCAGTGGAATAAATGGTTTATGAATTTCAAGCAGCATGCTGTTGTCTGCCTACAGTATTAAAAGAGCAAAGGTTTTAGGGAAAAAAAAAGAAAGAGGCGAGATGGAAGAAAATCTGCATACATTTGCATACATTTATAAATAAACGTTAATTTGCATCCATTTTTCACAAGTGCATTTGCTGCGTTTGTGTACATGCTCCTTCTTCTGCTCCCTTCTTTCACTATCTGTGAGCAAAATGCTCTTGCAGGCATGCTAAATTCTGTTCCCTCTTTGTAAGCCCTTTTGATGTACTCACAAAAAGAAAAGAAAGCTATGTACTTTAGGTTTGTTTGGCTATTTGAAAGTCCCTGGGCTCAACAGCTCTGCCGAATGAAAGGCCTTTTTCCCCCTAGCACACACACACACACACACACACACACACACACACACACACACACACAAGCATACATACTTTTTCTTCTAAATTGTACCCCAAAGTTGTTCTCAGAGTGTGATGTTATTGTACAATGTCAAACGATATTAGCTGAAGTTGTCTGCTACTCTGTTTGGATCCAGATGAGACTAATTCCAAATGATGCAATTTAATCCAGATCAAAGCAGATTTCAGGCCTCAGTTAGATACCTCAGCTTGGCTGTTAGTGAGCAAATGTCAAAATCACAGAGCTTATACTGGCATTGTGTGGTTGGTGTGGCTGCTACTGAGTTACCACACCGTGTGGGAGACCGGGGTTCGATTCCCGGTCTGGGTGACTGTGCTGCGCTACACCAATAAGAGTCCTTGGGCAAGACTCCTAACACTACACTGACCCACCTCTGTAATACGAGTGACCTGGAAGTTGCTCTGGATAAGAGCATCAGCTAAATGCCATAAATGTAAATGTAAATGTATTGTTTAGACTCCAGGATTTACAATTTAATTTTACAATTTAAAGCAATATTATGTGAGAACTGAATTTCTTGATCTTGGTCAGGAAGCATAATGAGACACCTCAAAGAACACATGCATTTCTGGACAAGCGGAGAGACAGTTGTCCTGCCCACTTCACCAAAGTTACATAACGGTGCATAAACTAGCGTGTAGAGCCTAGAGTGGCAATGATTTTAAGGCAAAAATGCTACATAACATTGCTTTAAATGTAGACGTATTAGTATTATCAAAGCCTGTTTTATTTTAGGGCTTTAATTACAGATGCAGTGAGATATGAAACTGTGAGCAGATATCAGTATCCAATATGTTTATGTATATAACATGGAACTATGTCTGCACTGATATGGAGGAAATCAAAAGAGAAACTGCATGGTTACAAATACAAGAAAATGAATCTGAAAGCTTAGCGTCACCTTAATGTTTTGTTTTCTCAAAGAAGATTAATTCATCATCAGATATTGATTTACAACATCTCTCTGTTGTTTCTTTCCTTAAAGGGTCCAATATCTATTTTTTAAATGTCCTATATTTCCATTGTTGATTTTTTTACCTGAAGCCCACTTATGATGTTTGTGTGGTTTTGTGCAGTCATAATTAACGTACTTACTACATATATTACTTAATAACTACGTACACTATGACGTACACTGTCTACCTCTCTTTACCATCTATTAAAATTGAGCAAACCTTGTGTAGCGGTCTTTATAGATGTAATATGTAAATGGACTTGGTTCTGATTGGCTGCCCTTCATTGTGCTCAAGATTTTGGCCTCCAATCCACATAAAAGGCAGTTTTCTAACCACATGAGTTTGAGGGGTTACAACATGACAGTGTAGCATACCAGTAAGTGTCTACCATGCTTTAGTCTTGCTCATTTAGTCTAGCAGAGTTCAGGCCAGCCAGTCACAACAGAGGTCAGCCTTAAAGGCACAGTACCACAACACAGCCTGCTTTATTCTAAGGGCTAAAGAGAGGCCAGGACATAGTCATGTAAAAATGGATTATGACTGTTTTGGAAAGATAAACCCACACTGATGTCATAATTGGATCTCTGCGAAGGAGCACAGTGTCCCCGTGTTGTGTTATCAGCCCTAAGTGAACATTTTCAGTGAAATATCCTCTGTGAACATCTGCATCATTTATTCGCAGCCACTCTCTATCTTCTGTTCCAAAGCGCTAAATTAAAAAAGGGGGTGTGGGAGGTTGGTGGTGGTGGGGGGTAGCAGAACGGATCTTCTCTCACCGGGCCCTGTAAATGAAGGCTCCCATTTATCCTGCTTTTCTCAGTGAAGCATATCCTCAGGGCCACTGATAAGTCTGCGGCATTCCCTCCCTCTCGAAACGGCACGGCACATCCAGGCCTGATTGGGTAATGACCTGAGACAGAGCATATTGACCCGCCAGACTGATGCATCTCTACTGTTTCTCATTACTGGGTCAACTGCCTTTTAAAAGATCTTTTGTATCAGCTCTGACTGCCTCGATTGGAGAGCTGGGCAGGTAATAGCTCGTTTGACTGGAAGCTTGCAGAGTCCCGATGAACCTTTGGGTTAAGTCCACTCTGTGATGTTGATGAAGCGCAAGGTTTTGAAACTGCGGGGGACAACATGAAGAGCTCCAAGCTAACTTTTTTTTTTTTTTCCCGGAGTTGCAGTGAATCCAAAGTTTAATAGTTTTTCAGCGTGGCAAAGAACTCAACACTTAAACTTTCGGTACTTTTCAGTTCAATGTTTTAAATAGACTTTCACCAGGTTAATACTGTGTTTTGCCTACGTTCTTAAAAATAGAGATGAATGAAAGGGTTGTTTGGAGAGGTACCACAGAAAAACAAGAACTTTTCATACGATGGGTCTAAAAACGCAACACTGTTTTTCAGAGTTTCATTAAGGAATAACTAGGGATGTCCCGATCAGGTTATTTCCCCCACCATTCTATCCAAGTCCCTTAATGCTACGTATCAGCCGATACCGATCAAGTACGATCATACAGTTTAGATAAGATAAGCTGCTGATATGTTCAGTAAAATCCCTTCATTTTTAGTAACAGTTTCTACAATGACACATTCTGAATTGATTGTTTTGGTTAGTAGAGACTTTTCTTAAAAGTTTATAGTGTGTTTCATATCTTATAATCCAGTCTGACTCTCATCCTTGACCAGCTCCCAGCTCCTTTACAATACTGCAGTTTAAAAAAACAAAATAACTGGTTTATAGTGGGTGAATGTGCTGGGATTTGGGTTTCTATTGCATGTGTGTTTTAGCATTAGCGTTAGCTTCCAAGTCGAGTGGCTCTCCTGCTGGTAAAACAGAGCGATTCAGTGAAAGTTTTATAAAGATTCAGATATTATGGTCTGTTTTCATGTTCCACTGTAAAATAGCTCCACACGGCAAACTCTCAACTCTTTTATTTACCTTCTGAGAACGTCTGCACTGCTGGCAGCAAGGAATAATGTCCGTTAATGGTGCCTTGAGAACACCAGATGGCGCTCTGAACACTATGACAAAGACTCGGAACTGGACTCTGATTAAAATAGCCGATATCCAACCCATTAAATATATGCCTGGATCGGCCTGGAACCCAATCCACTGGATCAGTTTGGGGCATTTCCAATAAAAGCAGGAAAAAATCAGACATGTTTATTAAGCTGTAAAATGAAACTACTATAAACACGTGGAACTCAGACAGTGATCAGAATTTTTAGCTTTTCACTCTTAGCAGTTTTTTTGTTTTACCATAGTATTGTTTAATATTGAGAAGTGTGATACTACACTTGGCATCCATATACAAAAACGTTTAGTTCAGCACCCAGTAGCTGGTCATTCTTCATTCCAGCATGGAAATCTGATTTAAATGACAGAGTCAAAGTATCAGTCTGACCTTTCACAAAAAGACTAAGAGCTATTTCTATGTTTCCATGCTTCCAGTAGACTCTGACTATGTGCTTAGCTAAATTATTGCCATTATTCTGTCTGGGAAGGACTTATCATTTGAGGGAAATATTTTTTGAAATTATTTTTGCTCCTGTAATTCCGTTCTGTAGCGACCTTAGGTAATAAAAGCAGGAGAGGACGACGGAGGTGTTAATGAATGAAATTACTCTTTTTTTCCTCATCAGAAGGCTGTTAAATGTAATTGTAGGGAGCCCTTGTATACGGTTCTAGGGGAAGAAATTACCGGCACCTTGAACGCCCTGGCAATCTGATCCTATTATTTGCAGAGACTCTAATATCAGCCTCAATCACTGGGTAGAGTGCCACACATCGAATCCTACCCTTTTCTCTCCTATTCCGTTTATTCCCTTTCCCGCCCTGGCCTGCAAAGGATTATTCCATCTTTGTCAACATAGATGTTCCTCAGGGCTAACAGCCCTGTTCTCTTTTCTTTAGAGAGAATGCAGCGTCCACAGGCTGAACTGACCATTGGTTTGTGCATTTCAGACTTGCATGATCAGAAGTCGTCCAAAGTACACAGCTGGGAAAATGTGAAAAACGAGTGAATATAGTAAGTGCAGGGTCATCAATTTTTTAGAGAATTTCAAATAGTTCAAAGTTCAAATATTAGCACATGTAAGAATTTTTGTTTTTACATGTCCAGATGTTTGTGGACACCCCTTCTAATGAATGTGTTCAGCTGCTTTAAGTTATAGATGTGCAAATGTGCATGCACATAGATGATCTATACCCTGTTGAGATGTATTGCCAATAGAATAGGACTCTCTAAAGCAGGTAAACATGAACCTGTTGGCACCATGCCTATAGCAGCAGTGCTTCAAAATCTAGTAGAAAGTCTTCCTCCCTGGACATTAGAGACAGTTACTCCAACAAAAGCAAGGTCAAGACTTTTATATCCTTGATTTCAGAAGAAACTATTAATTTAGAGGTGTCCCAATGCTTAAGTAGTCGTAAAGAGTGGGCGATATGAATAAGCAATGCGTCTTTTAACGAGCAGTTGGAATTATTTCAATACTGCTGTTATAAATAGTATGCTAAAGAAAGCTAATACTGTTACATCATTTACCACAATAACATTAAATACCATGATATTGCCCTGCCCTAGTTCAAACACTGTCTAAATACTGGAACTGCATATATTACACTTAGAGTTTTAAACTGCTTTATTGTTTTCTGAAAATATTCCTTGCTGCTGCAGGTCTGTACATCTCTGGCACAGCGCACAGGAATAGAAGCAGACCAGGCTTGATATACACTCTTAAAAATACAAACGCTTCAGAGGTTTCTTTGAGCGATGCCATAAAAGAACCACTTTGGGTTTCTATAGAGAATCATGTTTCTAAAAGAGATGTGTGAGGGTGAAGAGCCTTTTAAAAGTTACTTGATGATTTCAATTTCAAGGTTCACACACACACACACACCTTTTTTTTTAACCCAATTTTCCTCCCCAATTTTTAGATAGCCAATTACCCAACCCACCTGTTAGTATTCTTCCTCTATCATATCCCGACACTGGGAGGGTGAGGACTGGCACATGCCTCCTCCGACACATGCGCAACCAGCCACTGCCTCTTTTCAAACTGCAATGCAACGTCACCGGGCAACCAACTCACTCTGAGGAAAGCATCACATCAGCATCACACTGCAGTGATGTGGGGGGAGAGAGAGCCATCTACCCTCTCAGGGAGAGCAAGGCCAGTTGTGCTCTCTCAGGCTCTGGCTGCTGATGGCAGGCAGCATCGCACATCTGTTTTACAGACATTGTGGATTCTTTGTGGAGTTAAGTAGCCACTTGTGGTTCAATAAAGAAGTATATTTGTGCTTTTTAAGATTTAAATAACATTTACTTGATTACCAATTTAAAAGTTTACACCTACAAACACGGATCTTAATAGAACCAGTTGCTAAGTGCTTCTACTTAGACATCACTCAGAGAACTGTTTAAAGCACCTGTAATTTTAAGCGTGTAGCTAATACCTTTAAAATATACCTGCATTCACCTGCGTTCACCTCCATTCTGATGCACTGGACATGCCAAATGTTGGCCTTTGCAACATGAACATCACAGAAGTCCTCAAATTGAAGAGAATTACTGTGTGCAGTGAACATCTGTATCCATATTGTACAGCACAAAGAGCGTGTAAGGCAAAAGGAATGAGTGTGATAGCAAGCACAACCGCTGTTCTAAGCTAGAGCTGATTACTCAAAGCTTTGACTCATCATGTTTATTTGTAAACTAAATGAAAAAAGTAGCTCGGAAAAAACTAGGCTATACTGGAGTTTGGCCAGTATCTGGGTCCTCCCCTTTATTTCGGAGGAGCTTACTAAGCACAAGCGCCTCGGCTGCACTGAGACAAATGGACCCGGTGGAAGTCTAAGTGAGCGATCAGCGACGGGCCGTGTTTTGAAAGAGTGAGCAGTAATTACATTTGACTGGTTCTGATGGGAGGCTTAGGCCAATGCTTGGCTGAACAATGAGAGGATGAGAGACTGTATTGTGCTTAGTTTAAAAAGAGGTCCGGACTGTAACAGTGCTAGTTATCCTGAATGGAAGTGCTGAAGTACTGATGTGACACTATGAAAACAATTCATTGGGAACAAGCTGTTTTTTCATGGGCTTGGAAGTAACACTGTTGGGTTGCGAGCACATTCCACCTTAGAAAAATAAAATATTATGATTCATATTGTTACTATCAGGTAAAATTGTTTTTTAAAAATTGTTTTACGTTTTGTTGTACAAGTTTTCCCTTTTTCTCCCAATTTGGTACTGCCAATTATACCACCCCTTACTAGGAGGTAGGAGGATATGGACTTTACACACGTCTCCCCTGATATACGTAAGTCCAGCCATCACCTCTTGTCGAATTGCTGCCAATGCAGCATCATTGGTTCTCCGCACCAGCTAACAGATGCCTGGGCCAGCCAACATTGCTTAAGAGTAATGTGGAAAAAGAGCCATTTACCCACCCAGAGAAAGCACGGCCAATCTTACCGACTCCGGCTGCTGATGGCAAAGCGGCATGGCCACCTGGACCGTAGTGAAAACACTTTAGACCACTGAGACAGTCAGAGCTCCCTTGTATCCACATTTTACCTATTTTTGACTTTTGACATAAAGTGAATCTGCCAGTTGTTCTTCACACCAATAGAAAGGATCCATTTTACATTGACTTCCATTGAAAGTTATGAAGATTCTTTTTTCCTTCTCTTGTAAAGTTGTCATTTTGGAAATACCTCCATGCCTCCAAGTTATATTGCCATCTTCATTTTGGATTTTGACATGCTGGTTTGAATTGTAGCACTATTACTAAAAAAAAGCACCTCAAATGTTGCCATCAGCCTTTACATATTTCTCAATAACTAATTCTGTTGATTTGGCTTGCTAATTATCAAGCATTACAATATTTTGTACTGATTTTGTGAGCAGGTGTTGGTCTTTCACCAGTTAAGAATGGAGAACAACTCCAGCGTTTTTGGTCAGATTTGTTGCAATTGACACCTCAGTCCCTTTTGTTTCAGCTCACTTTGTTCCACTCCACATTATGATTCCATTGAGTCTAAAAAGGAGAAATGCCTAACTCACCTAACTCTGACAGAGGTTTTAATCTCTGTTACAAAAAAGACATTTTTTTTCCGGGTGGGTTGTCATGGAAATCGTTTCCCTTTTGTGAGAGGTGTCAGTATACTGGGGAAGCTCTGTCAGATTGGCAATTAAGTTATTTCTCCGCCGACTGAGAATTTGGAGTGCTGGAGAGAAATCAATAATGATATTGTGGCTTATATGCCTGCCATATAATACTCCGTGGTACTGGAAGTGCTTCATTTGACTTGAGTTATCGCCCTTACCCGGTTTTAGCTTGTAGAGACATGTCTGTCAGTTTTCAGCGTGGCGATATTTTATTAGTTATCTTTAGGACTGCTGGGATTCATTAACATCAACTGCATTGATATTAATATATCAATTTGCATCTTGATTGTCAATCAGGTTATTATTTGATTTGTGTGGACTGCAACCTTTCTCATAACACCTGTCAGTCTAGATCTGTATGATGTAGAGCTAAACTGAATTTTTTGAAAGATCAAGTGTAATGGCCTGTCCAGACATCCTGGACTTAAGGTATCTAAAGTATGGGCACATTCACAGAGATGGCTTTTTACACCCAAGGAAAACATTCTGGAACCTTTGTTCATTCTTATTAGCCACCAGCGTACGGTTGTTGCCGTTGTTGTGATAGCCTTTTGAATAACAGAATACCTGTAAGTGCAGCCTGTAATGTAGCCATTAGCTGTACTGTTTGCGTGTTTATCTGTGGTACAATTGGAATCTCTATGCTATGTACTCTCCTGCTATAAAGCTGAATAATTCAAGTAGCGCTAATAAAAATGTAGAAACACGGAAGAGGATATCTGGAAAGATGCTTCATTATTCAAAATAAAATTGCTGTTACAATTTTCAGCTCAGACATATTGAGAATTTGGGGAAAGAAATTAACGGATGCCTGTTTGTTGCCAAAAGGATTTTGCCAACCATATCAACATGAGTCACGCTAGGGTATTTTAGCTACTGCACTTTAAAGTAGTAGGTAGTTGTGTCTGATGAGGAGAACGGAAGCTGCCCATTCAAATAAGCAAACACTAGAGCTAATGCTAAAGCTATTCTGAGAGCTAACACTTTGTCCTTTTGATTTTTCAAATATTGAATATGAATATAGATTCTTTTGAAAATGTCACAACCCATCTCAAGAACAGGTAAATATGTAACAGGGTTGAGGTTTTGTTTAATTGGCGTAGAATTGGCAAATACGCCAAATCTCTACAATTTGGATAACAGAGTGATCTGCAGGCTACCTGTATTCTGGTGAAGATGCACACTGTTAAAAGTATTCTTTGAGGAACTTTTGGAGAGTCTTTAATTTGAAACTGTGGAGGAACTTTTTAGACTGCTATGAGGAACCTTCAAAAAAAGGTTTTTAGAAGATTCCTGAAAGCACCTTAAGAGGTTCCTCTTCAGTTTCAGTTGTTTAAATTGTGTTATCCCATAGTTTTCACATCCTTTTTATATAAAAGTGAATCATTTAAATAAATCAACCAAAAAAATCTGTAGCTGAACTGATTAGTAAGCGATCTGAGTGTTCTACCAGAAAGATCAACGTGTTCCATCATGCTCTTTGCTCTTAGCAGAAAGAACCTGCAGCTGACCTATCGGTTAGATGTTCCTTAAGTGTCTCTTTAGGCTCAAGTTACCTCCTGAGACCATGCAGGAATGCATCCTAAATGGGAGTTTATGGATAAGGGCCCTAAAAGGTACCTGCATATACGATGAAGAGTGCTTTGTAACACCTGATCCAGGAATGTGATGATCCTGAATATATCACACGTCTTTGCAGGGTAGGGCATGCTGGTTATGATGACACTCCTTTACAAGCTTCATGGAGCATGAAAGGCTACAGCTTGAGTTTAACGCTCATTCTGCTGAACAGTCATATCAGACAGTAGTGTGGCTTAGATGTAACCACAGACAAACATATAAGGTAACCGTTGTTTTATGTGGATGTTTAGTCTCTGGGGATAGACCACAGTCACCCATCCTAAACACATCTGAGAGATAGGAGGAGCGATAGGAGTTTCAGTAACAGAAATAGGCCTACAGCAGAGATACTTTGAAGCTTCCATGTGTCCAACAATGGGACTTCCTTTTCGACTTCTTTTTCATCTTTGCTGTTCAGGCTGTACTGGAGGCTAAACTGGTTTCATTTACACTGTAATGTAGGCCAGTACTTCCCAAAGTTACTTGATGCTCTGCACATTTTCCTTCTACTTTAACACACCTGAACCAGCACATGAGAAACTGTGTACTCAGTCAGCCAAGGCAAAGTGTGCATTTGAACAAATGGTAGCTAACAAGTAATGGGAGCTGTCTCACAGCTTCTCAGGGCTCAGGAACATGGCGTTTCTATGCTACGTTAAAGCGAGAGGCAGCAGTTTAACACTATTCTGCAAAGCTAGTCAGCCAGAACCCAAAGGTATCCATCTTTTGACGTGGACTTGTTGTGTCTAGGCCCAGACTCTTTGAAGCAATGGGACATTACGTAGCCTAAACAGTCCCATAGCTAAAGTAGTGGTCATCTTGAAGCTTGAATTCTGCCTGTTCGTTTGAAAATGCAAAAAAAGGTATCTGTAGTGGGAGCCAAAAGACAAGCAATGCTAATTCTCCATAGTGATGAAATACATACATTACATATCTCATTTCTAACAAGAACATATTCAGTTGTGCATTCAATAAGCCCAGACAGCTCAGAAGTTTCTCTTAACACCATAGTAGCACACAAGGTAACTAGGGAGGAAGGAGGATGCTGGAGATGCTGGATTGCATTTCAGCAGCCTGTCAAACTTGTGACATTTCAGTCCTTCCAGCTTCTCTCAAGCACTCTGGTTTATGGACGTTCTTAGTTTCTACTGCACTGTTGTCTCTCCCTTCATCAGGCCTCTGCTCCATGTTTAAGGAGCCTGCGTTGACTCTCGCTGATCAGAACCAGCTGATCTTGGAGTAGAGCAGGAAAAATGGAGAGATTGCTCGGCCTCCCACGCCACTTCCGCCACTCTGTGGGATGGCCGCCAGGATCGAATGTGAAGTGTAGTCTGTTGGCTAGGCTGCGAAATCAAAGGAGTGTCTCAGGAGATGGCGCTCAGGGATGTGTTGCTGATCTCCTGGCCGGACTCGCCAGTCTTGTGGTTCCTCGTGTCTCTGATGGAGGGGAGGGGGGAGGCTGTGTGGCTTAGGGTTCCTGCTCGGCTTTGCTTAACCTTATTCGTACCTCTCTCGTCCTTGCTGGGCCTTCCTTGACTCCGCTTGCTATTCAGTGCTGTGGCACCAACCCTTCTCACACAGCTTCTCAGGGCTCAGAACGTCAGTGGAGAAGCTCGTTAGCTTGTAGCTATCTGCAAAGCTAGTATGCCAGGACCTTAAGGTCCTACCTTTCAACATGAGATTGTTGTGTCTGGGCCCAGACTCTTTGAAGCAGTGGGACATTACATAGCATTTTGACCTTTTTATAGATCACAATAATAGAAAACACACAAACAAGCCAATGTCTCCGTGTCTGAGGTTACTCAAACTACTGCCCTAAGTATGAAGCAAGTGTGTAGTATTTAGGCATGCAGATTGCACAGTGCTTCCTAGTAGTTATTAAGAGAACTTTAGACACCATACATATCTTGGCAGGTCGACCACATTCAGAATAAGAGTGAAATTGTGTAACGCTATGGCTGGTGTTCAAAGCCCTACAAACTCCCCAGCAAAGTGCTATTATGCTGCAGCTCTACAGGCAATATTATGTGTGTGCCTCACTAGCCTAAGTCCTACAAACCTCTCATATGATTGGCCCTCCACCAGTAGTAAGGATTATCCTTGAATCCCCCATGCGTGATGCAGCTTTGATAGGCAGGCTGCCTGATTTTGGAAAATAGGAACTTTGGATTTTTTTGGTCCAGAAAGCGTCAGAATCCCATTCTCCATTCCTGACACAGCCGTGCCACTGACGTGTTTGCATGTGTTGCATGTGTCGCACTGGTATGTTTGGTACAAGCACAGCGGCCTTGCTTGCTGGAGTTTTTACACGTCAGTGTCACTGCTGGGTTTGAGAATAGTCCTGCAACTGAAAATAGCCAGGCAGTAGTGGTCCTGTGGTCAGAAACTGATGCAGAGCTTGTGGATCACGACCACTATTTAGTAATGTAAAATGTACAAAGATGAGCTCTGGTACCTCTAACACTGTATACCTACAAGGTTAACAAATACTGCTGTGCTTTATTCACTTGTAACATTGCACCACAGACTACCATGTTGAGGTCAATGATTGTCAGTGACCTTTCCCAAAAGCCACCATCATTAAAACTAGAGGGCTTGGCATGAAAAGTTCTATTTTTGACCATTTTGGTCTAAATTCCCAGTGGCTGAAGACTCTAGATGCATCACTAAACAGCTGGGCTTTGTTGGATAATTGTTAACTCACATATTGCACCTATTTAGCAGGTGTTTCTGATAAAATGGCTAAAATGATAAATGTTTACTTAAGTACATGTGAGTTCTTGAAAATTGTTAATTGTTAATTGGTAATCTTTTGCATATACATGTATAGTATATCTGTTTGCTGGCATGTAAAAACCTTGTATCTCCAAAATGGTAACTTTACTGTAGAAGGAAAAAAGCATTCTAACTTTCAGTGTAATTCAATGGAAAAATATTTTATTCCAAGGCATTTTCATATCAATTCTATTGGTTCATTAAATTTTTTTTAAAAAGAAAATGGAAAATCTGGGCTCCAAGTTTCCAAGAATCTCGAGCCATGCTACTTTGCCATCAGCAGCCGACGTCTGAAAGAGCACAATTTACAATACTCTCTCTGGGTATGGCAAAAGCATGCTCTCCCCTCATCACTCTCACCAACGATGTTGGCTGGGGACCCGGCTCTTTCCTCTGAGCTACCTGGTAATCAGCGGCAGTTTGAAAAGAGGTGGTGGCTGGCTTTGCATGTATCGGAGAACAAGTCCTAGTGTTGAGGTCATTGCTAGTGCTAGGGGAAGTTACAAATGGGTGTATTACTTGGAAGCACCAAACTGGAAGAAAAGGGGATATAATTTAACAAACAAATGTATAAAATTCCTGATATAAGGCTTTTTAATGCTTCTTTGTGTATACAACGTGCGCAGCTACCAGGCTTTGGGCTTTGGTATACTGCAAGACAAGAGGGCCCTAACTTTCCTTCGTCCAGTTTGGGTCCACTCTGAGTTGCTGCCAGTGTGTCTAGGTGCTGCAATAATGAATCAAACGAGAGGAAATGAAAGAAGCCAGGGTTGAACACTACCTATTGCTGCTTGCCAGAAGCTCAGCAAAACTCATTGCCCAAGGGGAAGGTTCAGCTGTCTGCTGTGAAGGATTGTCTGTCTGTCTGATGGTCAGTCTGTCTCCCTTCTCTCTTTGTCTCTGTCTCCATATGTACCCCCCCTTCCTCCTCCACCTTTCTCTCTCTCTAACTTGGTGAGTGTGCATTAAGGTCAGGAGAAGCTGACAGCTCCACTTTAGCGGCTATTAAAATGGCCTTCTACAGATAAAGGCCTCTATGGACAGGCCTCCATCTCTGAAGTTGGAGAAGAAGAAAATGCTCTCCAGCCTCATGTATTCATTAAGTAAGGGTGAGAATGGGGAAGGAGGGAGGGAGGTGGGAGGGGGGTGCAAAGACGCAGAGACCTAAGTAATGGATGGCTGAGTTTAGACATTCTTTCTCTCTTTCCGTCTCCTCGTCTCTGTCTTTGAGAACCCTAATGCCTTTCCTCAATTAATCCCCTATTTCCCTCCTCTCGCTTCTCTATGTCTGCAAAGAGAGGTGGTGGGTGGTGGATCTTTTGCACTCACACTCCTTAAAAAAGTTGTATAGTGTAGTAGAGTCACGTTTGGTTCCCTAAAGAACCTTTCAGTTAATGTTTTAAACAACTGTCCATAGAAAATGGTTCTTTTAGAGCACCACTCCAAAGAATCCTGTCTGCCGCCATTATTTTTAAGAGCGCACCGGTATTAAAGTCTCACTAACAAGGTTGGCTTGTTGAATTCACATCTTTTGTTAATTCAGCTGCTCGTGTTCAAGTCTTTGGAGTATTTCATTTATTTATTTCATGCTTTATTAGAAATTAGATGTCCTGTCCTTTTCATTTAACATGGTAATTTATAAAGAGCAGTGCATTGTCAGAATATTGCACTGCGTCCCTACAGAATCTATTACAGTTTTTTCCCTTTTTTCCTTCTTTATTATCAATTTAAGTAAAACATTTGCATAGCAACTTAATATTATCAATAGCAGGATGAATTAAAATGCTCAGGAAGCGGAGAGTTATTGACCTTGCCATATTCCATATTCATCAAAGCTGCTTTTATTTAAACACAACCTCCGTTGCTCAAACACAGGTACGTTTTCCGCCACCCCATTTTCCCATGAAAGCACTGCGCTTCAATCAGAGAACTAATATAGACAATGCGATGAATGAAAACTGATAGTTTTCATAAGTGCCATTAATTCAATTGCTCATAATTTTATGTACATAGTGCTTTTTACACATTATAATAATAATAAGCAGCGTTCTCAAGTGGTAGCTTTACAGCAGTCTAATAAGTAAGTGTATGGTCTAAGGAGATGAGGTTTACGTGAGCGAGATTAAACAGCGGTAATCAGATCGTACAGTGAGAAGATCCAGATAAGCCAGTGACTGATGTTAGAAGCTTGTCAAAGGTCTGGTTGATATCTGATTGTGTCACACATGCTGGGTTGGGTTTATCATGTTTAAAGTTAACAGGTTAGAGTCAGCCGATCTAGAGCTATTATAAAGTAGATGAAGGACAAAATGAAGGACCTGCTGAACATAGTGTCTGCTTACAGGACAAGTCCCACCCTTCAGTAAAAGGCGCCAATAGACTTGCTGGTAAAGCTGTGAGCAGGAAAAGCCCTATGCCACTCTTTTTTATGTTATTTGAGCCAAGCACTGTAAAATTTTATCTTTATGCTATTTTATAGATTTAAAAATTTTGTGTTTTTTAAATTGTAACTGTAAAGACTTTAAAGACCAGTAAAACTACATTTGAGGACGCTATGGTCTACCACACAAGGACTTACTTCTTGAATAAGATGACATTACCATTACCTTTATTTATAAGATGGCTATTAAACAGTCAGGGTACGTTTTTATGGCAAGTAGAAATAGATTTATTTTATAAGTGCGCTCATTTTTCTTTCCAAGCCTGTACTTTTACTTGTTATTATTTTTGTACAATTGTCACAAAATAGAGACATTTATGGCCATTTATGTCAGCTGCAACAGAACTGACTTATATTCTGGTAACAAGTACTTCACTTTTCTCATTGGATGTCAGCTAAAAAAAAACATGGTATATAGCACTTTAACACAAGTTTAATGCTTCAGTTATACTATGATGGTACATGGATCATGGCAAACCAGATATTCCGATAGCAGCGTCCCCGAAAATCCTACTACTTTCAGCAGCATTTGGTGGCCGAATGTACTTATTGGACTTCTTTCTCAAATTTGTGGTAGAATAAACCACACATTTTTTCAGCAAAGCATATACCTAGAAGGACACGAACACAATTAGAAGCACTAGTGTGTGCGTTTACAAAGATTTCAGGATAAAATAGTGGTAACATGTAAACGCAGCATATGTCAAATACAAAAAAACAAGAAGTAGATTTGCAGTTTATTGGCTGACTGTATATGAAGCTGATTTAGAGGCCATGAGGTTTAAGGATGTGAAATTATTGATTAAAATCCCTGAACTGTCCTAGAGTGGTTATGAGAGAATGGAGCATCGAGGTTTGCCTTGTTTTGTTGCACTATACTGGACCATTAAGAATGAATTGCTGTTTTTGTACTTTTCCCCACTGGAATTAAATATCGATGTTCCGGACACATACCAACCCATCCCTCCAAAATGTACTTTTCTCAGAGTAAGGCTTGTATGATACTGTAAAAGGTTTAAGCATGAGGAAAGAAGACTGGATACAGAGGACTGGATTTTACTTTAGCTATAGCATCCCATATAAAGAACAGTGCATAGTGTTGGATGTTTGCACTGAGACATTTTTCCCCACTCATGTTTCTTCTGTTGGGTTTCAGGTCGGCACAAGATGATGTCACAAGATCTCTCAAACCTTAGTCACCCTCAGTCAAGCATAACTTCCTCAGTAACCTCAGTAATCCGATACCGTACGGCTGATTCAAGGTCTGACCTCTGCCAGAAAATAAAAGCTAAAAAAATAACCTGCTGCTAGAGTTGTTTATGTTGCTGTGGCTACACCACCGTCAATCCCTGTATGGCCTGATGATAATAATGACAGTAATTCAAGCAAATTTAATCTTTAAGTACATTCCATGAATAATCAATAAATACTTCCGTGAATAATTAATAAATTCTTCATTCAAAATGTATTATTGATTCTCTCTTCACGGCAGGCATCCACAAATCCGCACTGCTGCGTTCCTAAAGGGCGAAAGCATATTTGGAGTCAGTTTTTTGCATGTGATCGATGTGGTTCCGGCTGGCAGCCCATTGCTCATTCTGGACTTTTTGTTTTCCCCATCCTGTTTCTGTACTTGCTTCATGGTGCGACACTCACCTTCCATCACAAAGTGATGACACTTGAATAAGTGGAGTAGCTCAGAAAACACACTTCGGTGCCAAAAAGGCTTCTTTAGAGTGATTAGAAGAACCACTTTCATATGACTCTTACCTTTGAAAAGAACTGAATTATAATCGCTTAATTTTGCAAAGTATTCTTTTTTACTCTTCTTAGCCTTTTTGTTATTAGAAGAAAGAAACACTACATGTAGAATATAATCTACTGTGTACTAGGGGTGGGCAATATGTTACCATATTTAAAGCCGATAATATTTGCACAATATTTATCGCAATATTTTGACATGTAGACAAAATACATCAGTAGCGACGGATTCTTTTAAAGTTTTAAGTACTGTTCTGTAATTAAATGTAGTGTAGTTAGTGTTCTTCAAGCACAGGCGATATAGATGATGCACTCGTTATATTACAATAACAAAATTGATCACGATTCCTTTAAAAAACATACCTGCCGTTCTTTGTTTAAGGGCAGGGTGATACACCCTTGCTACCCTAGCTAGCCCACTGAGCAGTGCTGTTAATGCTTGTTTGATTAAGTTTCGATTTTCACGTGTCAACAGTGCTGGTGTCTTATGTGCTAAATATCGCCTTATTTATTTATACATCTAATTACTGAATACTGGCACACTACGTCACACTGTTCCTTCAAACACACCCTCAGTTGCTCATCACATTAATTCAGTTCTTTAAACACAAAATATCTTCATTCAAATGAATTGTTTATTGAATTCAATTTTTAATTCAAGCAGTGCCAAATTTCCAATTTGCATAGTGCATTGCCCTCAATTGTATAGTGTATGAATGGACCAAAGAACATGTAATGGTCTACTGTGCTGAATTACACCATGATTTATGTTTTTATGAGAGTCTGTACTTCAGGAACACCAAACAACTAAATGCATATCAGGAAAAAAAAAAACCAAAAAACTAATTTGGACCAATTAAGGAGAGACTGTAAACAACAATACCATGCAAAGCGGTCTCAATACTTCAACATAGCATTACTGTTTAACTTGTTTGCAGGTCTAGAACAGTATCATATGTGTCTTATATCTTAAAAGTGTCGTATTGCCAATTCCCTAAGTGTATGTATTCCTCTCAAATCCAAAACATGCAAATTATCGTCTGTCTGCTCGAAGCCTTTTGTATTTAGAGGGATCTAACCGTGCTTTGATCCACTATTAGTCCTTTTCCCCCCATCCAGCCACCCTGTCCAGCACTCTAGAGAGCCCTGTGTGTCCACTCAGGGGGATTGGCAGTGAATTCACTCCTCCAGGCCAGCTATTAACCGTGCCCAGCTCTCTCTCACTGCTAAAACCTCAATTTCTCTCTCTGCTGCCTCCTCTGCCTTATTATCGGGCTGCACAGCGGCGGCGGCGGCGGCAGTGGCAGTGGTGCCTATTCCCTGTGGTCAGATTTACATAGAAAGCTCCATACAAGAAATCCACTCGTGCACAATGGTTCTGGATAACTTCATGGGCCTTGGCGACTGCCACCACAGTTTTATTACATTTTCTCCATTTTTTTTTTTTTCCCTCCTTCCCCTACTCGTATGTTATGCTGTAAGCTGCTTGGGCTTACCACTGCAGCCGTTTTTTGTGTACAGTGTTAGCCTGCTGGTGGTTAAAGGGTAATCCCGTTGTTTCCCAGGCAGGAAGCAGCTTAATTGGCCAACATGTAAAGGCAGGATGCAGACTAGTGCAGGGAAGCTGTGTTTGCAGGTGACAAAGTCTGGGACTGGACCAGAATCCGGCAGCTTAGCGTGCAAAAAACATAATTAAACAGTTACACTTGCAGCTTCTAAAAGCGTTAAGGTTAAGGCTCCATGCTGAACAAAGGCCAGAAAACCATGCAGTCTGACACAACTTCCTGAGTAATCAGGTAGAGGTGGATGATTAGGCTGTCTGTGGAGGAAGATTGCAACCTTGCTTTGTCAGAAATGCCCCCACACACATTAGGGTTGGGACGATTACCAGTTTGCTACATTAAACCGCGATGTGAAACCTCTTGCTTATGGTACATGTGAGCTTGTGGCTAGTGTGTTAGCTTATTCAGGCTGGAATAGGGATGCCCAAACGTTTAGTCTTGGAGGGTCAAAGTGCGCTATTTGTTAGGGATTGAGGAGCAAAAACCATATACAACTAAACAGATCAATTAATAAAGCTCAATAATGGTCATTTTGACAGTACACTATATTGTGCTACTAAAACAGGCCACAAATGTAGCTTTCAAAGAAAAAGGACGTCCTTCTAGCTCATGGACTACATTTTGGGCAGCCCTGGGCTATAGCATTAGGGTGTAATCCCACTTGGCCTGGTTGCCTTGTACTGTGCCTGAGCACGTTGACTCCCCCCCCCAATCCCACTCTCCCGTAGGCCTACACTTACACTACGCTTAACATGCCAGGCCTGAGCACGCTGCGGCTTTTCGTGCTGAAGAAAAAGCATCACCACCCGATCTGCTTCACCTGCCGGATGATGGCGACCAATCCAAAGATCTTAAATCGAAAGGGACCCTGTTGACGCCCAAAGTGCTCGGATGATGTATTCTGATTGATCAACAAGAGTTTGTCACAAAAATGAATGAGTGAAGTTGCTATACATTAACACACATGTGCAGTCCAGATCGGGCAGGCGATGCATATTGACTTTGTGGCTTAGGGCGTGTTGATGCATGGTTCTGCCACATGCCTTATAGTTAGGCAACACAGCAAAGTTCGGTTAATTGTGTAGCACGTATAAGTAGATTTGTAAGAGGTAGCGTCACTGATGTTATGTTTGGCACACATGTTATAGCACACATCTAGTGTGTCTAGCCATAATAATTTGGCTGTTCTTAAAGTTCAGGTCATCATACCTGCCCATTTGTCCTAAATCCAGCACTTTGCCAAAGAGACTGTTTTTTTTACCATCTAAAATACTCAGGTCAGCCATAACATTAAAACCACTGTCATATAAGGTGAATGACATTTGATTATCTGGTTGCAGTGGCACCTGTCAAGTGGTAGGATCTAGCTGGTGTGAAGGTGATGTCAGAATCCGAGACACTTTGACAAGGGCCAAATTGCCAAAACGCACTGAAGGCCTTGTGGCACTAGGGGCTGTGTATTTAAAAGTTCTGTGGCTTGTGTCCACAGTTCTCTTGGTGCCTACCAGACGGGATAGCCTTGATGAGCTTGGGGCCCTTAACAACTGGTCCCCAGCTTTGTGGTTTGATCACTGTCAGTAGGAACCACTTCTAACTTGGAGAGCCCCACAAGCTTTGCTGTCTCAGCAATGCTTGAACCCAAGCATAAGAATCTTGGCCAAATTGTGATGGCTAGACGACTGGGTCAGAACGTCTCCCAAACATCAGGCATATATATATATATATATATATATATATATATATATATATAAACACAAGAGGTTTAGGGGAAAAGGTTTCAGAGTAATATCTGTGGTAAAATGGTTTCAACACACATTAGTGTAATATTAAATGACCGGATTGTGGCTTGGTAATGAAGGTAAATACACCAAGCTTTACTAATGACAAAGTCTTATTCTGTCATCTGCTTCTTCCATCATAAATAGACTTATGACTCATGTGTCTTACTCAATGCAGCTGTTGTGTTGCCTGGCCCTTTAAATTATTGAGCTGTCGGCCCCTCTCGTTCCTCCACCGCGCTGCCACATAAGCACATGGTCATAAATTCGCCATCAGTCTGAGGCCCTGTTGGCAGCATGAATAGCACTGTGTGGAAAGATGTCTGTCTGCCTGTACGTGTGTGTGAGGACAGAGGGAGTGTGTGACAGCAGGAATGTGCTGGTGGTCGCTCAGGGCGGCGTTCACTTTATAGGGCTGCAGTGGAATAAATCTGGAATAATGTTTTTGGGGGTTTTAATGCGATGCTAAATGTGACACATTTTTCATAGCTGTGTGAACACAATACATCAGATCTTTTTCAATCAGATCTGACCCACTTGCTTATGTGCTCCTAGATCAGATCCATATGTGATATTTTTTTATTCTTCTTTTTTTTTTTTTTATCTCACTTCACTGCACATGGTCATCACCCATTGTTGGAGTTTAAGGCCACTGATGAGCCAAAACATTATGACCACCCACCTAATGTGCTGTTGGTTCTCCACGAGCTACCAGTAAAGCTCTGGTATGCTGAGGTATGGACTCTGCAAGACCTCTGAAGTTGCCCTTTGGTATCTGGCACCAAGACGTTAGCAGCAGATGTTTTAAGTCCTGGTGATTGTGAGGTGGAGCCACCATGCACTCTTATTAATAAAGGTGCTTCAGGTGCTTCTTTGAGCGATGCTCCAGAAGAACTACTTTTGGTTGGAGGTGTGCAAGTATGAACCTTTCCATTGGTAAAGAACCTTTATATCAAGTGAGGGTTCTTTAGACCTTAAAGCCCATCTCAAAGATTTTGAAGAAAGAATTTCTATAGCTTGTGTCCACAGTTCTGCTGGTGGCTACCAGATGGAATAGCCTTTACTGCTGCATTGATGAGCTTGGGGCACTCAACACCCGGTCACCAGATCACTGTCAGTAGGTACTCACCACTGCAAACTAGGAGAACCCCACAAGCTTTGCTGTTTCAGCAATGTTTGAACCCAGTCATCTGGCAAGAGTGATTTGTTATTTGTTAAATTAGCCCAGGTCCTCATGCCTGCCCATTTCACCTACAACCCAGAGAACCAGCTCTTCAGTTATCAACATCAATCAGCCATAACATTCAAGTGAATAACATATTCCCGTTGAAATGGCACCCGTCAAGGGGTGGGACATATTAGGCCGCAAGTGAACAGTCAGTTCTTGAAGTTGATGTGTTGGAAGCAGGAGAAATGGGCAAGTGTAAGAATCAGAGACCAAAAAGAGCCAAAATTATTTTATGACTACACAGCTTGGTCAGAGCACCTCCAAAACATCAGGCAGGTCTTGTGGGATGTTGCCAGTATGCAGAGGTCAGTACCCATCAAAAGTGCTCCAAGGGTCGATAAACAGTGAACCAGCAGCAGGGTCATGGGCAATGCCCCACCTTACAACTTACTGGACTTGCTTGGATTGGACTGGATCTGCTGCCAATGTCTTGGTTAGCAGCACAGGGCACCTTCAGAGGTCTTGTGGAGTCCATGTCTCGATGGATCAGAGCTATTTTGAGGGCCCAATATTACACAATTATGTTGTTTTAATGTTATGGCTGACATTTACAGTGTGTCTGACCTTGACGTGTGTCAGTGTTACAAGATAAGCAGTGTTATTTGCTTGATCTGTGAGTGGCCATGATGTTTTGGCCCATTTGTTCATCGTTAAAGCAGCATCAGTCTTTGTAGAACTGATTTTGCTGAATGCTGCCATTTGCAAAGGTAGCCTTCAGGAGAACTGAAAATTTCATTATGCTGTGAACATTCTGACACTGAGGGGAAGGCATACTAAGCATTTTTTGCTAGGTTGTAGACCGGCTAAGCAGAGCTAGTCAAAACTAGCCTTCTGAGCAACTCGGGGCAGTCAGGGTTGCGTGGATTCTCCCCCGCCTTTTAAAACTAGGTGTGATTTTGTATTAGGGTCTCAGAAGACGTGTTATTTAGAGACTTCCTTTAACAGCGGCAGCAGACACAGCGGCTAGACGGAGGCACGAGCCTCGAACACGTGCTGTAAGAATTTTTGCCAGCGCAACACAATTCTCTCTGTGTGGGAGAGATAAAATGGTTGGCCTGTTAATATCTCTGGAATACGACTCCTGAATTAACCTAACTTTCTCCTGAAATTGCACTCCTGTTAAATGTTCTGGTGGAAATGAATCTTTGTTTATTGGGACTGGCACCTCTGCTTAACTCAACTTTCCGTTTCTGCTTTGTCTCCTGCTTTTTTAAAGCTCCATTTTTTTTCACAGGCCTTTAAATCTTGTGGTTAAAGCAGTGAACAGGTGGAAAACTAGGACAGATGCAAATACATTTATAGAAGTAACAAATTAAATATGTTTTGCTTATATGGGGCAGCGTTTTATCAGCTATTTATTAGAAATCAGATAATGCAGTTACAGTCTCAGAAAGTTAGGACCCCACATGATTTTTTTTAACATATGGAAATTCTGTAATACAACTAAATAAACACATACAACTAAAGAAATTTTGTAAAATGTAATTAATAGGAATTACATTTTCCACATTTATTATTATTTCAAATGTCTAAAATTATAATTAGATGTATTACATCAGCTGCAGATGATTAGAACATGGTCATGGATGATTCTGGGAGAGCCTGTCTTATTTAAAGCTCAGATATTTAGTCTGGTTTACTCTTGATTGTTGAAGTGAGTGGTGAAGATCACCATGGCCAGATCCAAAAAGCTCTCTAAGAATTTTAGAAGGCAGGTTTTTGGTGCAGTGGAGTCTACAGCCTGCTTACGTTAAAAAGATCCCAGAACACTTAGAAATCAGCCGTTCTGCTGTCTGCTAAATCATTTACAAGTGAAACAACTGCCAACATGGCCAGGTCAGGCCAGGTCCTAGCAAGTTCAGTCCAAGATCAGACCACAAAAGAGTAAAGGACGATGTCAAAGTACATATACACTATATGGACTAAAGTATTGCGACACCTAGTCATTCATTGACTAGAGAAACTGTCTTTACTGTCCAGGAAAGAGAAGCCTTTTTACTAGATTTCAGAGCATTGCTGTGAGGATTGCGTTCATGAGCATTAGCAAGGTCAGGATATTGGATGATCACCACCCCAACTGATCCCAAAAGTAATGAATGGGGCACCATCATTCCAGAGAACCCAGTTCCACTGCTGTACATTCAATTCTTGGGGGGCTTTCTTCCCCAAAATCACGGCCAAACTGCAGCTTTCCAGACAAACCCTCCCAACACCGCCCATCCCAATGCCTAGATTTGTCCGGCACCTTCCCACAGCGTCCAAGCGTCCATCCTTTGTGGGAACTGTGGCTAGTTTATTGGCAGTTGCCGTCCACTGCTACCACAGATGGATGGGCTTTGATGTATGTCACTCACACGTGAAGAGAGGGGGTTGCTAAAGACACACAGCTTCAGTTTCTCCGTGGGCTACATGGGTGGCGCTTGTGTTTTCACAGCTGGTCCCGCGGGCTAGGAGCAGCCGTAAGGCCGCGGCGCCCCTGGAGCTGGAGACAAGGCCTTCAAAGCTCACAGTGGTGCTAATAATGAGGTTTTGTAACCTCGATTACCACTGCGAGCACACACATGTGTTTTTAAACAACCACAGGATATAAAGCAATACATAAAGACTAAAAAACAAAGGCTCCTAAATGGTTCTTGGCTTGAATATATTCCAAGAAAGCATGAAAGTATGAAGCATAATTGGTTTTACTTTACAAAATGTGGAGTCCTTTACACCCACACATCTCCTTTACAGAGTTCCTTTACTTCAAACAACCACCCACTGACCAAAAGCAGACCAATGGTCTTTCTATCACGTTGTTCTGTTAAAGGGTCAGTATCATATACAACTGTATAAAACTGTTTGCTGTAGGATGTTGTTACAGTAACACAAAAACCTTGTATCTCTGTTTTTTGCATATAAATGTATTTTTGTCACAAAAACCAATACAATAGCAAATAATCTAGTAAATAGTCTGTTTAGCCTACAGAAGTCGTCAGCCTATCTGCCACTATTATTATTATTATTATTATTATTATTATTACTACCACCATTAACCATCATTACTTTTATTATTCCATCACAACTACTACTATTAAAATACTAATTATATTTGATGATGATTATATCAGCACACCTGAGCAAAAGAACAGTCTTGGTGATGTGGTGACTTATCAATAATTAATAAATAGTTTTGACCAGAGTAGGATGGCTCGGGTCCCCCTTGTGAGTCCCAAAGTTTCTTCCTCCAACTCTGGGGGTTTTTTCCTTTGCCACTGTCGCCTTTGTCTTGCTCATTGGGAGTTTATGTTTTATGATTGGATGATCTCTTGTCCTCTTTCTGATTCCTGTAAAGCTGTTTTGTGACAACAGTTGTAAAAAAAACGCTGTGCAAATACATTTTAATTGATTTGATCAGTCCCACCCATTGACAGTAAAGTTATAAGGGGTGTTTCAGGCTAGCCTGCATTTTGAAAGAGTCATTCTTTCATTTAGCTAAATGCGATACACAGATACACTGCAGCCATTTAGAACTGAGCACATATATAAAAAAAAATTGGAAAGAATTAAAAATAAATGAGTGACTTTTCGGGTACTCAAGCCCACATGGACTGGGTAAAAATGAAAGTATAAGAGAGATGAAGGATATGGGCCCTTTAACTTTGTAAAGTGGCATTTTAATTTCATATTCAATGTCTGGGCCACTTCTTTGGCATGTTTTTCTCATGATTTTTTTACAAAAGAAGGACAACTGCAGAGAAAAACACATGAGGACAATGTACAAAAACGAGTACAGACACACACACACATACACACACACACGCACATTCACAGTCCCCAAAAAAGAAAACTTGGTCTAGCCCTGCAGCCTTGCAGGGCTGCCAAACAAGCCTCTCACAGTCTGTTCATCTGTCCCTCTCCCAGATAAACAGCCCTATTCTCTAACACACCCATTCTCCACTCTTCTGCCGAGCAGCTGAAGAAAAAAAAACAAACCAAGGGAGGAGTACAGATCTGCATAAAGAGCACCGATAAACGCACACCATTGTGTGAACTGAGCGCTTTGTCAGGAAATAATATCCTTATCAGCACCCATCTCACCTTTTTGGAGGTTTGAGCAAAATCGTGATTAGTGGCCATAAAGGATTTTTTTTTATTTCATAAACCAAAACTTGCTTTCAGAGCTTATTGAAATTCAGCCCCCGTTCCACCCGCCACCCTCCCCACCTTTCTCTTATTCTAGGGTTTCAATGAATTTCAAACAGGTGACTGCCAGATAATTATTTTCATTTGCATACCCCCTCCCTCCCGCTTCTGTGAAGACGTGCAGGCGGGAGTTTAGTTATTGTTCTTCCTGAAAGTGTTTTGATGAAGAGTCACGGTGCCATTAGGGGTGACCAGATGTGACGATATGTTATCATTTATCATGATGAATTACATCACAGTGTGCTGTACTGAAGTGTGGGATCAGTTTAAATATAAAACAAGTTACTGTTTTAGGTAAAAATATGAACACTCTAAAGTAGAACAAGACATATCACTGTCGATGTCCAGCGAAAACCATGTATCTCCAAAATGGTGATTTCACAGGAAAAGGCAAAAATGTTCTGAACTCTGTGTGGAGAAGTTTATTCCAAGTAATTTAGAGCATTTCTATTGGTCGATTCACACAGGATTCAAACCAGGGTGAAAATTGTCAACAGACAAAAATGAAGATACGTGATTTTTTTTTATAGTAGCAGCGATATGTAATATACTCAATACATGTAATGTTCCAGTAGTATGACATTTTGTCATAACTTATACTAGAATACTATATACTAGCATATAGTATAACTGATACTATATACTTTTAGAATCATCTATAGCTCATGTTACACTGTAAATGTGTTTATGAATTATGCTTTATTTATGTAATTGCTAATTTGTTTATTGTCATTGAAAACCTATTTACATATGTAAAAAGTATCCTGTACATTTTCAACATATTCATTTTCATGAAATAATAAGTACAAATCATTGACTATTATTCATTGGCTTTTATTAACTTTGATCTAGTAGGCAGCACTTTCTGCTTCAGTTTAGGTGCTGCAAACCGTTGTAACAATTGAAGGGATATCTTAGACACATTTGTTAACATGATTTTAAGCAACATATATGTATCTCTATAGTTTGCAGAGCCAAAGAAACCTTAAGAACTCCTTATGAGCAGTTTAGTCTACAACTGCAAGTCTATAACTAAAGATTACATCTTATTTAGATAAGCTTATCTAGATATTTAGCCGTTATATACTTTTGCCATCTGCAGAGCATTAAGCCTATGTCACTACTTAGGCTTATATGTATACAGAGATGTAAAAGATGTCTTTTCACTATATTAAAATTAGGAAGTGGCTGAAATATGCCTTATGTCCATATGTTTTATTTTATGTTCATATATTTTGTGTATGATGTTCATATATGAGATTTTGAAATGTAATAAAAATGTTTGAAAGATATTTTAAGTTAAACCTGGTTTATTCTTTATAGGGCCCAGGGCTGTCCAATTTAGAGAATATTGACTGTGGACTGTGGCCTACCAGAAGTAACACGCCTCCATTCAATCAATTCTGATTTCACTTTTAGATTACATTTGTGAACTATTTTACTTGGAAAATATAGTTTAATACAGTTAAAAAAAACTTATGTGCTCTACATATAGTTTTTTTTTTTTTTTTGGCCTTTTCACTTTGGTCCCCCCAATGACAAATAGTGTGGAACCTTTGAAACTCTAATGTGGTTTGGTTTTACTGAAGAAGGGAAAAACTCTTTTATTTTTGGTTTCCTTTGGTGACCACAGCAAAAGCCAATTCCCAATAAAACAAGCGCTAAAACCCATTGTTTCTCCAGAATTAGTTGTTCAAACTCTGGAAAGAGAACTTTACTAACCTGCTGGGGAAGGACGGCTGTCTGCATTGTGTGAATGTGCACCTTAAAGATCAGCAGTGAGTGCTTAAGTAATTCTTAGAGTAGAGTGATTCTCTTTCTTTCTTTCTTTTTGGCCTGTTTTTTGTGATTCTACTGGGGGAAGGAAGGAGTGATGAGCTCACAGAGGATTAAAAGTTTAGTATGTTTGATTGTGTGCCCTTGTGGGCCTGGTGGGCCGAGCCAGGTCCTGATTCAGGGATTCGGAGGGGCTTGAGCAGAGAGCGAAGAAAGACACAGACAGGGGTCTAGGCCCCTAATCCAGCGATATTGAGCGGGATTCCTGGGACGCGACCGCTTTCCGCTCCTTTGCTTCTCGAGGTGTGACGGGACACCAGTAGAACAGAGAATTGGTGGAGGGGGGGGGTGCATTTTTAGGGGGTTGGGTGGATTCTCCATGTCTTTTGTGGAAGGAAGTTTTCACAGTTTAAGGGCTCAGTGGTTCGAGGATTTTGTGACCGGTGGAGTGAGTCAGGAGGTGGGGGGGAGGTGTTTGGGGAAGTTTGGAAAGAGGGGGGGTTGAGGGGGAAGTGCCGGCAGGGTGCTTGGGCCCCTGAGGATTAGCCACCCAGAGGATAATCACAGGATCAGCTCATATGCAATATTTATCTTTTAGGGGAGGTTCACTGAATGCTCAGAGAGTGAAAGAGAGAGAGAGAGAGTGAGTGAGTGAGTGAGAGAGAGAGGCATAGAAGCAGCACTGTCAGTAAATTCATCTCTTGGTTATGAAGTTCCCCATAGACATGAATGTTCCTGAGTCAAATGAGTCTATAATGAATAATCAGAACTGGGGGACATAAATCTCTGCTCTCGCAAGGATTCACTGTGATCATGATTCTTTACTAAACAGTGCCTTATAAAATCTCAATTATACCCTAGTTTAAATTGATTACTTTGGTTTGAGCATACTTTTTTAATCTAAACAACTTCCCGAGGCTTGAAGTTATGTGTAACGACAAAAGTGAGGGGGGTAACTACTGAGAAATTTCATACGTTAAATATGTTTTGAATTTTTATGATTTTAGTCTGGACAATAGGTAGAGAGAGCACAATACCACTAATTCACTTCAATGCTAAAATCTTAAGTATCGACCAAGATGATAAAGAGCTTTTGTGCTTATTTAAAAAAAAAACTTTTTTTAATAATACTTTTATGTATTTTATTTTTTTACCCAGTTTTTGTTCTTCCCAATTCTCACCCACTACTTAGGACTACATGATGCCACAAGTGCTGGGCGGATGAAAGCTAGCATGATGCACCATCACTAGTCAGCTGAACACGCTTGGAGAAGAACACTAACGACCAGTGTAAAATCGACTAGAGGTGTTTTCAAACTTGGCCCTAATACACGAGTCTGCACCCAGGACTGATTCTCTGGTTTGCTTTTACACAAAAGAATTCAGTACGAACTAAGATTGACTGTGCAATTTCGAGCGTCACTTTTCTGTCTTTCTTGGTTCTGTTTATTGATTTTTGTTATTTTCCTTGGATACAAACACTCAAGCAGCGAAGAACGGTGCTTTCTGAAGCCATATCACCTTGCAGGAACACCTGCAAAAGAGCAGTCTTCCACACCTGTAGCGGCCTGCAGCAGAGGTCACTAGAAGTAAACCCCAGACCACTGATTTCAGGAGGACCATAGATCAGTGCGCTGGACTGCTCCCAGTCTTGAAATCAGCTTTCACACTTAAACCAACATACCGAACTTACAGATAAAGCGCACCTGGGTCCAAAAAAAAGCTCTGGTGTGAATACGTCCTAAAAGACGACCACACTGGCTAGCATCAGGCTGAGTGATAAAGGGAGAATTAAGGTCTTTCTACCCACTCAGCGAGACTGAGATTCGGAGGACCTCACATAAAATGGTTAGAAGACAGAGACAAAGACATTCAGAGACTGAAGTTATTACATGAAATGATTAGAATTACACCTTCTGGTGCCGGAGCCGGATTTTAATTTGAATCACTTATGGTATATAAAAGGGTATAGAGGGTGCTTTTAGGCAAAATAATCAGACTTCAATTAAGACTTCCCTCAGATTTATCTCAAGTTTATCATCATCAACATTACATGTTTAAATCTTTTATTGATTTGGACAGTAAATAAATAAAGAAAATGGTCTGGTTGTATAGTGTAGTGGGTAGAAAATGGTAGATTAGGGTTTGATCCCCTTCTTAGCACACCACACTGTACCAAGTATAGCCCTTGGGCAAGACTTCTAACACTATATTCACTGACCTCTGTTGCATAATTACATTGCAAGTCACCCTGAAAATAGCACTGCTGTAGACCTCTGGCTCTTGTCACTGCCACTATAAAGAGTTGACGAGCTTCTCAAATCACACCACCGTTCCCAACATAAAGGACCTTGTTTACATTTGAATATTTTAGGTATGCAGACAAATAGAGAAATTCTGCTGATATTGACCCAGTACTGACACTCATCAATACCGACATGCCAAACCTCATTGGGTGTTATATGAATCCATTCCAAACAATTCTAATATTCCACAGTTGATACAGTGTAATTGTAGTTCCACATGTTCCACATGCTGTGCAGTGTGATTTCCACTTACATTCAGATGACAGTTTTCACTCTACTTGTCAAATCTGAGCTCTGAATCAGCTGGAAAGCTACCAGAGTTCAAATGAACTCGGTGGTACTTAAATGCTCGCCAAGAGGATTCGGTCTTTAAGACATGTGTGGGCCTAATTACAAACACTTTGCCAAAGACCTTTTTTATTTTCTGGCCAACTTTCTTTAAGCCGCCCTGGATGCATATTTAATTTGAATAACAACGCTGTGAGCGTTTGTAATCCACTTTCTGTAAGCAGTTGGCTGATGTAATGGAGCTAAAATACTAATCCCTAATTCACTGGCATTAATCTCTTAAACTAGCTACTGCTGTGTAATCTGTGTATGCGTTAATGAGCGCTTGCTTATGTGCTCGGATTGTATGATGTTTATACGTTACTGTAAGATTAAGGAATGTGTGGGAGGTAAAAGAAAATGCCTTCAGAGTCTCGCTTGTTATTGTGGGTGTATTTGTGTTTGCCCTATTATATGATGATGAATGCCTCTTAAATGGCAGGTGTATTTAGCTCTAGTTTTTAGGACCAGTCATCTATATATGTACAAAAACCTTTATCCTGTGCGAATTGTTCTTTCACTTCCTGACTGGTGTGGCCTTCCCTTGTGATTCTCAACGAGGCTGCCGAGAAGTTGGCCAAGGGACATCAAAGCTGAAAGAGCCACATATGTGTTATGCATTAAGTGGTAACCCAGGATGTCTATTATATGAACAGAATGAAACCTGCAAGCGAGGAAGTCGCTGACGTGTTCTGGTTGGACAATGTGGGGAACATAAGTAGGAAAATCTGCGACTCCGAAAATGCCAGTGTTGCCAGACAGTGTTTGCTAGAATAGGATGTGAGCCTAAATGCCATCTATTGTATGGGCCTGAATCTCTTTACCAGACCTTCTGAGATGTTGTGCACGCACCACTCTTAAAAACCAAGGATAGCTTAGATGTATATGGAGGCTCTTTGAACGTTAAAACGTTCTTCACACATGGGCATCACAGTGATTCTATGAGGATCCTTTGAGATGTGAATTTATAGAGACACCACTGAATCCTTTTTTTTTGGGATGCTGTCAGAGTCTGAGAGAGGATTGTTGCTGGTGTTGATTATAGGATCCAGATGCCCCAAGTGTTGAATGCTTATAAAAGCTACATCACAGGAATGTGCCTGGTGCCTGAAACATTGCTTAATGGTGTATTTTGTCATATTGTTTTGGCCTTGAATTTATTTGATCAAATACATTCATGGGGAAATAGTAAATATAGGAAGTTCTAAGGCAAATAGTTCCCAAAAGTTTGCTTCTATTTTCCTGTTCATTAATAAAAAGACTATCTGTGTTGTCGCAATTGCGACTCCTGAATCCAATCATCACCAATTAAGAGAAAGTATATGAAGTAAGTTACTCTACATTTCACTTTTTTGCTGTAAACCGCTCTAAATGACCTTCTGTATGTCTCCGCCATTTAATTCCTGTGAAAATGTTTGAGAAATACGTGTACTTTCCCTTTAAGAAGGAATGTGAATATGTTCAGAACTGGCCGAGGTGCACCACACACACGTTTAGCCCAGTTTTCTCCTTTTCAAATTAGTCCCCCGGTCTTCTTCAAGTCTCGCAGCCTGTTTGTTCTCCAAGACCCTCCGCAGATGTTGTCCTGTGCTGTTACTAAGAGATGCTGGCCCCGACCCCAAGCATGCCCGTAAGCCTCAGCCTGCTCAAGGAACAGTTCAAGCAAATGCTCTCTATTAGGCCTCCTATAGGGAACAGAGTGAGACACACAAAGAGAGAGAGAAAGAGAGAAGGACGTGGACATAGAGATGGTTGGGTGAGAGCTCATTTCCTGTGAAAGATCAGGATCGGTTTAAATGATCAGAATCTGGCTAGACAAGTTAGGTTCTGCTTATCTGAACAACCGAATTTGCATTTGATGATTGGATAATGTGAAGACCATGGCATGAAGTCAGAACGGGCAGGAAAGGAGCATGTTAGTTTTTTCTGGCAATGATCTGCTGTCATGTGTTACTCCTTAGCACCCCTTATTAATTCCTACCTAATGAACAGACACAGCTTATTGTATGTGTAAGAGCACCACTATGTCAAACCTATATATACCTATATAACAAAGTGTTAAACACATTAAGAGAACCAGAGACGGGCATTGTATGTTTAAGACTTTTAAGCAGTAGTGTGTATACTGGGAGATCCTTAGTGGTGCAGCTGTCTAAGTGTTAGTTCTGTTATTGAGTTTTGTCCCAATAGGAAATCTCCTCCTCTTTCCACATTACTCTGGGCACTGCTAGCCAATCTAGGCGTCAAGCGTTAGCTAACGTATCAGAATTTACAGTTAGCAGTTAGATTTAGGCATTTAGCATTAGTTTGCAGGAACTGCTTTTGCTGAGCTCTTGTGCTGCCTTCCATTTGAAGTGGGATGTTGGATTTTCTTCGGAGTTCCAAGTAGTTTCTGGATTTCTAGAACTAGAACACCCTCACAAGAAGTCAGATTTCCACCTGTTTTTGGAAATATTTGAAATAGTGTACAGTTATGTTAAAATCGGGTGTGCCGTCCTTCATCCCCAGCTCCAATTTCAGAGGTAAATGATATATTAATAGTAATATTTTATAATAAAATGATACAAATTGGATTGATATGAATGTAAAGTGATTAAATTATTATGAAAACACACATTGATATTTTGTAGGAATTGTTTACTACCATTTTTTGGATTAGAGAAGTTTTAAAGTAGTATTTTTTGGTAATGCTATACATAATATATTTAATTACTAAGCCAATATATGTAATACCCATTTATTTGTATTAAAGTATTTCTAAGATGAATTTATATCCTAACTGAAGAATCACGCTTATACAGTATATACTGCTTAAACCTCCTAATTCAAAACAAATATTATCATGTACACTATCCAAATGTCCAAATGTTTGTGGACATCCCTTCTAATGCTTGCATTCAGCTACTTTTGTTTGGCAGGTGCAGATATGGCTTCCACCGTACTGCCTGGGCCATGTGGCATGGAAGGAATACAGGATTTTCTTTATGATGGAAGAGCAGCTATGTTTGTCTTGCGGATGATACAAGAGTAGTAAAGGCAGTATGGATGGCCTGGTGGAGAGCCTCACAAGGGTACTCAATCACAATAATGTTTTCACCTTGCTGCAGTGTAATTTAACACACACACACAACACACATTTTATTACATACTGTAAAAGAGTTACGGAGAGGAACTCCATTGCCTTGAAGAATGTTTAATATTCTTCACATGATGGCGACTATAGAACACTGGTCTGTTAAAAGATGATGGCTGAAGTAGCGCTGGCCTTCTTCAGTTCCTCTTCTTCTCCGCCTTTTCCACTCTACTACCGAACGCTCTCCTTAATACGTCTACCCCTAGACGCACACACACATTCAGTCTTGACTCTCAATGACAAACAGCCGGAGTTGGCCAGATTAAGGCAGCCCTCCTTCCCAGCATGCATCAGGCCGGTGTCGGCCCCCGTCTGTATTAATGGGATTGTGAAGCTCATCCGAGCATTCCGATAATGGAACAATGCGGGAGCCATCTCTGACAATCCCTCATCTCTCGGCCGCTTCGATTGATCACCAATCCAATTGCTAACTGGAGTAAATTGAATTTGGAGCCCTAACATTGTTCGTTAACCACAGTGCCGATGAGATGGCCATACAGATTAATGATAATGGGGGTCCGGGATGGCTCTCCCAGGCAGCCGGCGAGATTTGATTAGCCTCAGACTAGCATTGGAGATGGAGACCAGCCCTCCCAGACTGTTAGAGGAAGCACTTAATGAAAGGCCCGTATGGACGTCTAATCGGGAAATGTTTGTCTGGGTGCTGGGCTCTCGGCTTACTGTAGATGTCTGGTGCGCATTCGCTAAGACATTATAGGAAGGTACAGTATCTTCGGATCAAGACGTATAGTGGAAACATACATACAGACATAAATACATTTCATAAACTAATGTTAGTTCAGTGCTAGGGAGCTGGAGCTGGGGCCTTAGGGCCTTAGTTGCAGTTAGCACATTAGGTCAGCACAGTAAAAATGTCAGTTAGCATGTTAGTTTGTGGTTGACACATAATAGTTAGCATGTTAGCTAAAAACTAGCATCTTAGTTCATTGGTAACTTGCAGGTTCCACTTAACACAAACTTATGGGTCAGCTTTGGCCTGCGGGCCCCATACTTTGGGCATTATAGAAGTAAATACACCGATCAGCCATAACATTACAGCCAACTGTATAATATTCTTTAGGACCCCCTTGTGCCTCCAAAACAGTTCTGACCCATTGAGGCATGGACTCTCAAGATCTCTGAAGGTGTCCTGTGGTATCTGGTAACGCAATGTAAGCAATAGATCCTTTAAGCCCTGTCTAGCTGTGCTAGCCATCACTTCCCACATTACTGAGCCTTGGTCACCCATGACCCTGTTGCTGGTTCACCAGTTGCCGGTCTTTGAAGCACTTTTGGTAGGGACTGACCACTGCATACCAGGAACACCCCACAGGACCTGTCTGATGTTTTGGAGATGCTTTGACCCAGTTGTCTAGCCATCACAATTTGGCTCGTCTAATATGTAGACCCCCACCTCCTTGACATGCCAACCAGATAATCAATGTTTTATTGGTTTTAATGTTATGGCTGATCGGTGTCAATACAGTCCCCTTTCTTTAAAAGGTAATTAATATAAGGCCCATTTTTGCTTTGTATTTTTGCTGAATTGATACCACTGTATCATATTCAATAGGATTATGAATTTTGCAAATCATTACAGATCTAATGATGTATTCCTAAGACACATTTTTTTGCCAAAGGGAATGTTTCGGACTAACAGGTCCAGACAGAATCAGTACACATTTTGAATCCATTTTTCACCAACGACATATAATATGTAAAATTTAAAAAAGTTATTATATTGTTTAAAATATAGAAGTATTTGTTATTACACACACACACATACACACACAAGCAAACCTAGTCCTTGAGGAGAGTTGTTTATTGAGCTTTGGATGTTTGTCACATGGGACTCACATTGACCATGATATGCTGGAGGGTGCTTTATGATTGTCAGCCCTAACCTTCTAAAAGTGTGTGTGTGAGTGTGTGAGTGTGTGTGAGTGTGAACGCTTGTGAAGCAAGTGAGTCAGCGTGCCACAGTCTTGTCATCTTTGCGAGACATTTGTACTTCAGAACTATCTGCGGCTAAACTCTCTCTTCTTGGCAGTTAACGCCGTGGTGCTAATTAGAACGCATCTAAACATGTACCGCAATACTCTGGGGTCTTCCAGCCACAGCATGTGTTATATGGGGTCATGCTAATTCATCCTATAGTGGGTGGAAGAAAGCAAAGAAAATGGAAAAGAGGAAAAGAGCGAATTAGACTCAGCTTTTTAGCACATTTGACGCAATAATGTCACAGTTACACAACTTGGATGAAAGCACTTCTGGCGCTGCAGTTTTGCAGCACAGTTGGTGATAGTTTGTCGTAATTCAGTCTTTTGAACATCTGGCATAGATTAAAACTGCAGAAGCTGAGAGATCAGGAAGATATCTTTAGAAAGGTTTCTTCCTGAGACGAAGATCTGACTGACCAGACAGGTCACATGGGTGGGTGGGGGTACTTGGGGTGAATGTCAGGGTTAGTGAGATTGATTTGAGAATCTCTTAGAATTCTTAGAATTGACTACCAGTCATGGTGGGCACAAGGGTACAAAAGAAAACGGACCACTGAAGTTGTTGGGTCGCTCTGTAGTCGGAATCATAACCATATTCGGTACTTCAGATCTAAGCAATGTTTCTTGACAGAAATTAATGGGATTTTCCAAAATTGCCGCCATCATTGCTGCCCTGTGATGAACAGCAATGCTCCAAACCCAGTATGTTTTGTCCTTTGCAAGGATTTATTCCAAATGTAGCTGGATTATCTGAAGCCCAAGAAAGCACAATTAGCCTTGCTCTTTATTTACATTTACGGCATTTAGCTGACGCTCTTATCCAGAGCGACTTACAAGGTAACTTGTATTACAGAGGTGGGCCAATGTAGTGTTAGGAGTCTTGCCCAGGGACTTATTGGTGTAGCTCAGCATACGGTCACCCAGACTGGAAATCGAACCCTGGTCTCCCACATGGTGTAATAGCTCACTGGCAGCTAGTGGTTTTATCTGTTGTGCCACACCAACCTCTTTATGGGTGGGTACTTTGAGCACGGTGGTTCCCTGGTGACAGTGTATCAGTGGAAGCTCGAAATAAGGCGTTGCCGGTTGTGCGTGTGTCAGGAGTACCAATGACAGGGGTGAGTAATTGGCTATTTAAAAAAGTTATAAAATTGGATAAAAAAAAAACCCAACAAAACCCCGAAATATTAGCTTTTTTGTTAAATCACAGACCAAGGAAACAAGAGTGTTTCCTTAGAATGTGACTAACCACTCTAAGTGTTACCATTAGAAAACAAATGACACCTTTTTTTTTTTCTACATGTATTTTTTTTACAGTATCAGGTGTCATTGGCTGGCTAGGCCATCTAGGGGTCTACTGTATATATACACTTATATACACATTTTTCACTTTTCAAGGATTGAACAGGCTATTCTTTTTGGTTACTTTGCCTGTAAGACTGATGAGAAATGACGTTGTCATGTGTTCTGAATGATTGTTGTGTTTTGCACATCATTTAAGTGCTCTGGGTTTGAACACCCCTCAGAACAGGGGCAGTGGTGGCTCAGCGGTTAGAGCGCCGGGATATCGATAACAGGGTTGTGGGTTCGATTCCCGGGCTCGGCAAGCTGCCACTGTTGGGCCCTTGAGCAAGGCCCTTTACCCTCTCTGCTCCCCGGGCGCTGGAGTTGGCTGCCCACCGCTCTGGGTGTGTGTGTGTACTCACTGCCCCTAACACATGTGTGTGTGTGTGAGTGTGTGTTCACTACCAGATGGGTTAAATGCGGAGGACACATTTCGCTGTACAGTCCACACTGTACAGTGACAAATACGTGCACCTTTATCCTTTATCTTTATCCTTTATCCTTTAACTTCAGCAGGACTAGGTGGGCCTAGCCAGCTGTATGCTGAGTAGGCTGATATGAGTACACTGTGTCAAACTACTGTGTTACTCAAAACAGACAAGGAACAAGGTGAGAAGCCACCACTCTGTGTTGCCTGGTACATGACACTATGACCTGAACCTGGGATACAAGAAGGGACTCCACCTCCCCCCCAAACCCCCCCCCCCCCCCCCCCCCAAATCGGATATTAATTGTCTTGTTTAATTACACCTGAGTAATTAGAGGGGGAGAAACTCAAATCCCTGTTGCTAAGTCTTCATTAATGCATGCACTCTCAAAGTCAGCGCAGCCCGTTCTCAAGGATATGAACACTCTCCCCAGCCACATACACACACATACCCACACACACACCCGTGCACAAATCGACAGTTAATGGACAGAGACAAAGCTGCAGTCAGCACCTTCGTGACGGCTGAGTGTGGGTGTGGGAGGGGTGTGTGAGTGTATGCTGACAGTGCAGGCACACTGTGAGAAGGGGCTGTACTGTTGCTGAAGACCCCCACTGGTAATAAACACCTGAAGATAAATGGCCTCCCTCTACCGAGGCGTTCACATGCTCTCACCATTTCATCGAATGCTAGGATTTAAAAGACCATAAACGTGTTCTATAACCACACAGCTATGATGCACCACTTTCTAGACAATCCTCTTCGCAACGCTGGTCTTCGGGTACCGCCGTTCAAAAACACACACCCCGTAGCGGTTCTGTTCAAGTAAATGTCTTTGGTGTAGCGCTGATCATAAATCAGTAACCCAGTGATACGTAACCAGGGGTGTGTACGCCTTGTGGGATACGCCTACATGATCTGCTACAATAGTTAGAATAGCGTATATACGGTTGCCTCTTTTCGGGCTCAGTTCAAGAACTTTGTAACGCTGTGTAACCCATATTTGTGTAAAATCCTATTATATTACTCTTCCATGTCCGTTCACATGCGCCTTTGACTTTCAATGACCTTTGACTTTCAGTGATTATGCATCTCTTAGCTTGTCCAGAAATGCATTTGTTTTTTATCGGTGGCTAAAAGCGTGAATTACACTTCCCAGCTGTACGATGAGCCACAGAACAATTACCTTTACTAAAGGGCTTCTTTTTAAACAGTACATTATTTCATGACCAGAACCGATATGGTGGCCCACCAGCATATGTTAGAAAATATTATCAGAAGGCATATTCACAACAAAACAATCGAGTTCTTCGGCAGAATATGAGAGCGAGGCTCAAAAGGCTAAAAGCTATTGCTAGGTCTGAGGCACTGCTCGGGGGAAGGGTGTCCATGCTAGGCTAAAAGCTAACTCTAGCAGACCCTACAACCGTCTCTTTGTGTAGATATGTCCATAGCGCTGAGTGGACCTTGAGAGAACACTGAGAGGACAGGCTATTCTGTGCGACATGGCTACTGTGAGCGTCATGATGGAGACCAAAGTCAAGCGAAGTGTGTATTAAAATGAGGTGATTCTAATTGGTAGGTATTGGTAGGACTTCTTCTCTCACACACTTTTTTGACCAATAGCTTAATTCAGGTTAATAGCAATTAATAGCAATTAAACAAAATGAGAACCATCCTCATTTGTTGTGGTTCATAGAGTACTTGTTTAAAGCCATGTTTGAAGGTCTGCAGGGGAACAAATGGTTGGGAAGCACTGCCGAAACCAAAACACAGTGCAAGAGGTGGTGGCTCTTACAGCTGGCTCTGTACTCTGCTGCTGTTCTGCCCGAAGTCATGCGGGGTGATGTTGTGGGCTTAGCTTCGCTCATGTGATTCGTGTCCAGCGTCGGACTCATCGAGCCGCTCACTTCCCGCAGCGTTGCCGTGGGGACGTGTGTTGCCGTGTCGAGATAACGGGCCCAACCCTGCTGCGTTATCACTGCTTCCCTCCCGCTAATCGGCTTTCAGCGCAGCGCGAAGTTTTAAGTTGGAAGTTTTCCTTTTTTTTTTCTTTCCTTTTCCCAAGCATGAATGTGTGGCTTGCCTGCTTAGTTAACAGAATGCAAATGGCAGGCAGTCAAGGTTAATTTACTTAGCGCCAAGTCTCAGAGCATCGCCTCGTCTCTAGCTGGAAATGCTTCTCATCTGTGAGATTTTGTTCTATTATGAACTGTTTAAAGGGGGGGAATAAAAAATCCCTTTTCCCGATAATGTGGCTTTTGTTTTCTCAGATGACTGACAGTAAGCGAGAAACAAAAGGCCTGTATGTGTGTCAGAAAGAGTGTGTTATTTTTCCACGGTTTTCATATATCCCTCACATACTCCAAAGATGAATTTCTCATTAAAAAAAAAAGCCCCCCGCCCCATCTTTCTCCCTCACTGTGCAGTGCCACTGAAGGGCATGAGGAGCACCTTGATTAAGACACATAAGGAGGGTGCGTAATTGTCAGAGTGCCATAAACAGTGACTGCTCATCAGCGCTCATGAATATGCAGTAAATATTCATAGGACTCGGATATTATGGAAAACTGCGCAAGCAGAGCCTTGTATCTCTCCGGGTAAAGGTTAATGACTCAATGAGGGAATCCAGCCGTGACCTTCCCGGCATCTCCTGGAGCGGATCCTCCTGACCTTTTTTGCGGGCGCGCGGCCGCTGTGGCGCCACTATCTCCGTGCCGCACTCGCTCCCTCTTCTTCAAGCATGCTTCATGCTCATCAGCTCCACTCCTGCTTTCTCGCCTTTCACTTTTACTTCTCAATTCTAATTCTGTCATTGTTAAAATGACACCGAGACAGCTGGTGAAAGAAGCAGAAGACACAAGACACCCCTCCCTCCCACCCTCCACACGTCCGCAGTTTTTTGTTTTATTTTATTTATTTATTTTTTATAATAATATCAGGTTTTCACCTTGCCTGATCTTTCCGAAGTCATACTTCTCTCTCCAAGGACCCTCTCAACCAATCTAAGATGCGGAGAACCTGGTGTGAGGCTCAGAGCACTCGAGCTAGATAACAGATAACCTGTCGTTGCACTTTTATATATAAAAAAAATAAAAGTGACAAATTGTGATGAATGTTAGCGTTGCTCTGTACACTGCTGAAGTTGTGCTGTAAACACTTGAGAAAAGAAGAAAAATAAAAATGCACGATTAACAGGAAGTTGGGTTGGATGGTGGTGGTGGTGATGTATTGAGGGGGTTGACAAATGCATATGAATGCCGGCCCTTTAGGCAATGTTTTGCGCTAGCTCTCTCTAGGGAAGGGAGGATCTCCCAAGGGAGAGGATGCAGCCGAGAAGCTCAGCTCTCAACACACAAATCACCTGGGGCGCTGGTGGATGAAGCTGCCAATGAAATTCTGAATACCTGGAGGAGCTCCACCAGAGATCTTGTGAGAGTCTGATTAAACTGACAGGCCAATAAGGCAATGAAGAATCCTCCCTCAGCTGCCTGGCTAGAAACTCAGAACTAGCTTCACACTAGTTGTGTTTGGAGATGTTGCCATGCATCTCTTAGGCCCTATTCACTCGCCTCAGGTAGGCAGCGAGACATATAGCTGTTTACACCTGGCATTTCCACGTGTCTCGAGTGCGACTCCAGACATGACTTGTGATGGGTTTCGTGACCAGAGGAAGAGTACCGTACATTTGCTATGTCTCTTGCCACTTTTGTGGTGAGACAAATATGTCCTTGCTTGTGTATGTCCTTGCATGTATTGACTGTATCAGCAGCTGCTTTCATCCGTACTGCTTTAGAGTTCACGCTACAAATGCTATGTGGTCATATATGATTCTAAACAGACTTCTGGTTATCATCAGAATCAAGAACCTACTTGGATAGGGTGGGTACTTTGACCAAATGGTACGTATCCTCACACTTGCTAAATCCCGCTAAGTGAAAGCGCATTCAATTCAAAGCAATGTGGCACCACTTTCAGGCTTCATATCTAGCTCTGTAGACCAACTTTCAGATCATCAGCCAACAACACTACTACTTTGGCATCTGAAGTGGCAGGACTTTTGTATATAACCTCCTGAAGATCCAAGAATGGGGTAATGTAAATTCAGCAGTGTCTACATACAAACGCTTTACAGATGATATTCAGCTGGATGACTGTATGTATATGGTATAACTCTTTACTTTTGTGATTGTACTGTATGGTAGGCATTCTAGCTAGCTTGCTAACTGCTATTACAGCAATTATCTGCACTTTTTTGCTTACACTCATTGTGCAACACGTCTTGCAAGTGTGTAATTATCTGGTAAAATTCTGCCAGTTTTTTAACAACACCAAAATAGTTGATTTTACCTATTGCTAACTCTACAACCCAGCTTTGGTCATGCTCATTTAGCAAGGACATGTCTAGCTTGACCGTTCTTGACCGTCAAACAGTGAAGTTTAACTTCATCCTGGTAAACACTGTGTGCAAGTATGTACACATGGAAGTGTGTACAGGCACCCAGTCAGAGTGTAACTGACCATGATTGTAAAAAATTATGAACATCTTAATGTACAGTGAATGTCAAATGGAAAGTTTAACCTTGACGCTAAAATTTATCATCTGTTGCAGTTCCCTTTAAACGTCATCCTTCAGCAAGTGCTGAAGCAACCTGCTATTCCCATGGCGGCACATTATTTTGGCTTTAGTTGTCAAACCGAGGCTCGGATGTTTCTTTATAATGAACGTGCATCATCCACGCCTCCTTGTCCCTGCTTCCTGCCACTGCAGTGACTGCAAAGTATTTTAATTGTCCTTGTTTTGGATATTAAACTGGACAGTCGCTGTCGTGGGAATTGTTAGCCTCCTTCCTCCGATTGCCGTTTCCTCACTGTACCATCAGCTTGCATATTTTTCTAGCAAGTGAAACGCTGGACTTCGTGGCCTTGGGGAATTGGCTCTGCTTGTTCGGAAACGGTGCAGCAGATCCGTGTCATGTTGACTTGTTTAGTATCACTTGAAAGCAGCCAGGGCAGTAATTAAAAACATGTTCATAATGTTTTGCCTTGACATACTACTCTGAAGGCTTCGGGGGCTTACTTACATCTTCTACTGCTCGGATTGTGACGGTTGATCTTCTTTTTTTTTATAGTGAATCCTATGATTTTCACATTTGCAATATTGCATATGGTTTTAGCAATATTCATCTTCAGTCACCAATCGGAGCCCCTCGTTTTCAAGTGGATGAGCAGTAAAGTGGATTCTATAATTATTGTGTCAGTGTGAGATGATCTACTTCCCATTTGCTCTTTTAGACTTGTTGGGTTAGCGTCACTCTTCCTAACCTGCTTGGGGAGTCAAGTGTCTTATGGTCCCGAGGGCAGAACCAACTGCCACCTATTTCTCGCAGCTGCTCAAAGATCAGATTCTGAAGCTGGGTTTTTACCAGGATAATTTGTGCAAGCACATTGAAATGAAGTCATTTTTCCCCTCTCTTAGCTTCTCTGAAATACTTCACATCCCCTCAAGGTCAGCTCTTCAGGGAGACCTTCCTCCATTAGCAGCCCATTAATCTGAGAGATGGAGCTCAAGGCCTTGCTCTGGGTCCTCTTGCTCCCCCCCCCCCCCCCCCCCCTTCATGCTCCACCTATCCAACATTAGCCTCCTCAGTAACCCTTCTCTCAGTCCAAAACACACTCTGTAATTTATCCTGCCCAAAGCGTGCAGAAATGTAAATATGGAACAAAAGTGTCTTTTTTAACATTCGGAGCTACAGGAACGCAAGCCAAAGCTAAAGTTGGACCTTTTCCCCAGTTCGACCCGATCATGTTTCGAGTGTTCTGCGGTATGTGTGAGGCCCGCAGTGCACCCTGCCCAGCTTTTATCTGCAAATACCAGGCTTGGAGAAAAACAGTCCTTGTGCTTTCCTGAAAAAAAAGGAACCTGTGGCTCTCTTAAACTAATTGACTTTAATTTGCCTTTTCTGCCCCTCCCTTCACTGTGAGCCAAATCTTTGTCGTAGCAAGAGCAAGTTAAAAAGGTATCCCCCTAATAAAAACTGTGAGTGTGACTGATGTTAATTAATATTCAGGCTTTATGAACCGTGCTACTGGTCCCAGCGAGGCCCTCACTGTCTGCTGGCCATTAGAGTCATAAGCTAAACACTGATCTGCCGGCTAAAGCTAACGAACCCTGTCTTCTGAAATGGAGCCAGACCAGTAAATGTACCTGAAGGGTACATTATCTTAACACAATGAGTGCGTTTATACGTCCGGTGATGAGCAGCATTAAAGGGGAATTTCATTAGCTTTTTTAATGTGTTTAGTGTCTTTCTTTCTTATCGTGATTTATTGGAGGTCAGATGACTTGATGTATTAGCTGGTCTTTTCAGGGTTCTAGTGCTGGACTGCTGTCCAGTTTTACATTTGTATGTATAATGTACATACATATGTCTACATTATGGCTGTCCAGTGATGTCAAATGTTTGCAGCATTTTTCTGAACGGAATCAAAATTCTGAATGTAGATTTGCAGGTGTGCTTGGGCTCATCGTCCTGTTGCGTGACCCAATTTTGGCCAAGCTCTAGCTGTTGGAGAGATGGCCTCACATTTGACTCATTTTACTTTGGTTTAATAGTTTTTGGTCGACTCGATGACTGCAAGGTGCCCAGGTCTGGTGCCAAACAAGCCCACTTCATCACCTCTTCACCAATGCGCTTGGCAGTTGGTATAAGGTGTTTGTGCTGATATGCTGCGTTTGGTTTGCACAAAATGTGGCGCTGTGCAGCATGCACAAAACATCTGCCCTTTGGTCTCATCTGTCCAAAGGACAGTTTTCCAGAAATTTTTGGTTTGTTTTGATGCAACTTAGCAACCTTAAGCCGTGCTGCCATGCTTTTGTTTTAGAATGAAGAGGCTTTCTCCTGGCAGCCCTTCCAAACAAGCCATACTTGTTGAGTCTTTTTGTAATTGTACTGTCATGAACTAGAACATTTAACATGCTAACTGATTTAGTATCAATCCAAATGACATCACACATGATACATACCTGAGCCCTGGTGTCATCACACTAAATTTGTTGAGAATGTCTAAGTCTGAGTTACTTTTGATGCTAATTACAGGATGCCACCTGTCAGGTAAGGAAATAACTGTAGCTGAAAAGTCTATGCAGTGTTTGCTGGCAAAAATCCTCTCCTGAGATGATGCATATCTACCCTGACTGATAATTGAACTGTGAAATTCCTTCTAAGATAAAGTGGAGAGCTTAACTTAAGCGTCTGTTGTTGTTTTTTCTTTGACGTTATAGTGTCAGTCCATCCGTCCTAGTTTTTCCTGCCTCAAAAACCAGCTGAAGGTTGCTGTGTGAATAGTGTCTTAGAGCTGTGTAAACAAATTGCTTGGAAAGTGAGACCTCTGTGCTTCACGCTGAAAGTCTAGACCTCGCAGACCTGTTTGTCATTTACTTACACTTGGGTTTAGCGGCGAGTAGGGGTATGAAAGACTGGCAGGTCTTACTGAATATTGTCTTATGTCACATATTCACATATTGTGAACAAAAGCAGCATATTATCTCTTCCCTGGAATTGCATTTTTATAGTGAAGTGGCTCGAATGCTAAAAATTTTAACTAATGGGTTTGCTTCTTTCTTTTTTTCAGTCAAATCAATGCTCATTACTTTGGTAGGATTTGGCATGCTGTTTGTCTTTGCTGTTCAGGATAGAATGCTTTGTGGTCTTTAACAAGCGCTAATCGAATTACAGTAAAAGCAGAATATAATATAATATCAAGACGTGGCGAATGCTAATGAATAGTTTTTCATCCATATCTTTCAGCAGTACATTTTCATTTACCCTCATTTCAATCAGGCTTTAAAAGACTTTTTGTGGACTGTTGTTGTATCCAGACAGGAAGTCTCCGAATCTGTACTATAGAAACATTTATATAGAAAAATAGAAACATTTATGTTTAAACAATTAAGAGATTTGGTATAATTAATTTATACCAGTAATTCTATATACAATAATTCATTCACTGCTGTAAGATAAAGAAGGAAGAGTAAAAGTATGCTTTACAGGCCTGAAGAAAAGTGAAGGCAGTTGTAAAATACGCTTTAAATATTTCTCAAGAAACTCAACATCATCAAAATGGCATTTGTGATGTTGGTCATTATGCTCAATAGATAAAACGGATATACAGATACAATTGGTCAAAATTTGCGTTTAAATATATGGATTTATTGCTGAATTTGTGTACATTTTCAAATTAGGTTACCAGAATGTTGTTTAATTTTAATGTTACGTTAAGCCTGGCAGTGAGCTTTGTATATTTTAGTCTTATTATTATTTATTATTTATAGTATTTTTATTGTTATTATTAATTATCACATTTATTGATCTAATAACAGTCAATGGTTATTTAAAAAAAACGTAAATAGAGTAGCTAAAAAAAAAAAAGAAGTAAAGTATAGGATCAGCCTTGATCCAAATGCACTGGATCAGGTCACAGGACATCATCAATATTTGTCTGAATGTTGTCATTTGCGAGATCGATCTCGGATATGCTGTGAATGAATGAAATCTTTTGTTTAGAAGACCAAACTCTTTTTTTTCCTGCACTTTCCAAATGGCACTTACTGCATTGACGCGCATTAACCTAAGCTGTTGAAGTCCATCTTCTAAATGCCTTTACAATGGCCCTTTAATGGGGGTCGTGCTTAGGGGGTATATTAGTTCAAAATCACGCTGGCAGACTCTGAGTGGAGCTTTTTGTTTTATGGTGACTGTATGACTTACAGAGGGCCTCCCTGGTCATAAATTAGTGATCGCCGTGTTTGCTGGGACATATTTGGAATGAATGTGAAGTAAGTGATCTTGTGGCCCATGGGGCGGTGTCTCCTACCACTTGGAGAGCACTCACGACACAGTGTTTCCCTCACTCTTTTAGCATCCTAATGGATCAGCCTTGGATATGGCACTGTGAAATCCCTGAAGAGGCCTGCTGATGGAGAAACCAGTTGCTGCAACCTTGCCAGGCAGCTTAGTAGAAGTGGTGGTGATGTTGGCTATGATGATGGGTTAGTTGTTTAAAACATTGGAGAAGCTTCCGGCTAGGGCTGGTATCGTGACTAGCCAGTTAGCATGTTGGCTAGAGCATTAGACATAAAGCACAGCTCCTGTCGCCCTCAGCTAAAATTAAGATTTTGTTATGTATGGTTCTGTCCTTTATTTTGGCCCTCGAACTCTGCAAATCCGCATCCATGACTAATACCGTGGCTGCTCTGGCACATACAATCAGCAAGGAGACTATATTTTATATATGAAAATATAAAAAATATCCTTTTTCTGTGATTTTACTGTTTATGTACACTGAAATGTACTGTATCGAGGGTGTAATTATCTGCCATCATTTTTATAATATTTTGCTGCGTCTGGGTGTGCAGCTATGTGCTCTTGCCACATAGCCACAGTTATTGGGTATAATTGTGTTCGAGAAGTTAGCTAACAAGCTGTCTCCAAAATTGAGGATTTGTTGGTGACCAGGCTTCCAGTCCAGCCCCAGTCACAGCCATTTTGCAAGGCGACACGAGCTGCAAATGTCTGGTGCGACCACGGCTCACGACATTTGCACACCACTAATGTTCTGGTGTTTTGTGGATATCGTAGAGCTCTACTTCTAGAGTCACTACATAAGGTGATGTGTGATATCGTCGCTCTGAATAGAATAAGGTGTCACCTCAGCTTTACAGCAGTGCCTGAATGTTTGGCTCCTGCATCTGGAGTGATGTTTATGATAAACCATGTGTTGGCCATTTTTTTTTCGCCACTGTGTTTTTACACATTAGTTCGAGGTCGCAGGAATGATTAAGCAGCATCTGTTGATGAGCTGTACTTATTTATCATATCATAGCACGCGCCGAACCACGGGCACTTACGTTCTCCCATTTTCAGACACCTTGTCATTTCCCTTGTCTGCTCGCTTTCTTAGTTCCTGTTCTCTGCTGCCGTTGTTGGCCGCGGAACGTGTTCCCAGCTCAGTACATCTGTTGTCATTCTCTCACCTCTAGTGAAGTGTGACCTCACATGCTTGTTTGTGTGGAGCCATTATTTATATATATTTTAAAGAATCCGGGTGCTCTCATTGGATGGAGGAAGAAAACCGCCTAAGAGTAGTTTTCTAGTCTGCGAGACTTCTCTGTTGATCTAGGCCAGTATTTCACACACCTTCTATATTGTGGGTACAACTATGAGAGGTATCTCATTTAAATGCATGAATGATGACTTTAACATATTAAAATCTGTTTGTTTCCACTAACATCTCATTTGAATTGTTTAAAGGGGCATTTTGTGAATCAGCACTGTGATTTTTATAAGCCTACATTGTTTTATTGATTGTTTGATACAAGAAAAGAGTTACGGTGCATGGCTTTAATACAGCCTTGCTTTTATATGCCAGTTAAAGTGAATTTCCGCCATTCATTTTTTTGCATAATTAAATGGCTAAAAGTAAACAGTCTTATAGGGTGATTTGATGTGAAATGCTTCATTCTATAGAAACTTAAACCATTTTCACATAGGAACTCCGGATAATCAGGTCCTTTCGCATATGTAGCTTACAGCCGGAGATTTACCATGTCAGATGCATTACCACTACAGGAAATTTTGTATGGTTTAGGCAAGGGGCAACGCCTGTTTAGCCTGTGCTAGAGGCACAGCTTGACCTACTGTGAATTCTCTAGAAAAATAGCTGCTCTATACACACACAGGGACATTACCTGACTTTGTACTAATAGGCTGGCAGAGAAAAGTCCGGGTAATGTCCCGTGCAACTGATTCTGACACTTGTGTTTACACATACAGCTCCTCTGGGTAATGTCTGGAAAGGTTCTGGGTTACCATGTATGACTTTTCTTAGTTGCTTTCTAGAGTTAACACCTTAAACCCTACGCTCTTCTGTGGTTTTATTATTTAGTAACTGTTATAATTTATGTTAGGTACTGTGATGTAGTCCACAACTGCAATTAAACAGCATACCCCTTATGTCATTTGAGAATAAGGAAAGGTATGTATATATGTGAATATGTGTTTTAAGTTGAAATGGCAAAGTTTTGGATTCTGCAATTTATTTTAGTTGAAACATTAATGCATATATGTACATTTTCTGCTTCAATTATGCCAAATCAATCAATAGTAACTGCATTTAGTGAGTTCTATTCAACAAATCTCAATTAATCAACATGTTAATTCTAATAATGCGTGCATACTTTTGAGCCGTGGATGTAGAGAGTAGATCAAAATCTTGATCACACACTGAGTAACTAGCTCGGTGTAATGGAACACTTGGTCTGTGTGGTTGGTTCTCTTGCTGACTGATCAGTGCTATCGGTGCTGAAGCCGTTAATTAAGGTGATCGGAGGTCCCCGACAACGATTGTGTTCTCCTGCTGTGATTTCGAATGGTTCGATTTTTCCTTCTGTTGAGAGAAGGATCAAGTGTCTCGCGTCAATCCGCCCACTTCCACAAAGGGCAGCTGTGGGATTTGGCGTCAGAATTCGAAGTGCGCCGTTCCCCTCTCTCAAGGCCAGGGTGCGCACGTACGCCAGAGTACAATGTCAGCGAGCCTCAGAGGAGGGAGAGGAGAAGTGAAACAGAATCTTTTTCTCATCTGGAGTTGGAGCTGGACTTCACCTTTAGCCTGTTTGCCCGAGACGTAGTTCAGTGTGAAGCAAGCTGGCTCTCTTCCGCAGTTCTTACGCTAAATTGCGCTGTCAGCTGCGGGGACGCACCCAAGGCTCTGAAACAGTGCTGAAAGGACACTAAAACAAAGCTGTTTTACAGTGGACACAATCTTTTTGAGGGTTATTTGTGAAGTTTTCCCATAAATTGAATCATTGGCAAGTCTACCTGCCAGCTGCCCCTATTAGCAAAGCATGTACATCCTTTGAAACATGTGAAGCAACACTGCATCTTTCAAACTGGCGCTAATGTAAGGTCACCGTTACAGTGGAAGAACTACCTTTGCTTTACATTACTTAACAGTCACATTGGAGGGGAAATAGGGAGAGGAAGTTCAATCCTACCCCCTTGACTTCAACCCACAGATAATTGTGGCATTGTCACCGATCAACCTTGCGATCTCCTAGCGATAGGGCTGACCTTGCAGTTGACACCTGCACCACTCCTGGTAGCCCTGACAAAGTCCTTCTATATCTTAAATGATGTGTTGTCTTTATTAGCCTATAAACTGTGTTCTGTCTAGCATTGTGTGGCAGACGTTTTCAGACACTGTTGTTGGACCTACTGTTTTCACGAGCCTACATCTAGACAGGGTGCAAAATAAAGCTTCTTCTTTGTAGAAAAAAAAAGAAAGCCTAGTGCCTCGTTGCTTATATTCAGTGCCATCGACTACTGAGCATTGGTTTGATAACCTAGCAAAAATGGCAGCCTGCTAGAAGAGAGATTCTGTTTATTCTCAATAATAAAAAGTATTTTGTCTTAACAGTCAGGGTTCTCTTTAAAGTTTCAGCGAGGCCCAGAGGAGTACCCAGGGTGTACGAAAGATTAGAGAGGCATTCAGAGTACTGTCTTGCTACCACTTTTTGACTGTCAGTTGTGAGTGGTGATACACCACTCTGGATACGCTGAAGAAACAGTTGAGTTTGAAAAAGCCCAGTTGCACTGTAATTCTTGACACGCTCAAACCACTGCATATAGCACTTACTGTCATAACCCATTGAAAAGCATGGTGAAAAGAGGGCAAATTGTCAACATGCTGTTGTTTTGATGCAATGATCATCTCTCCACTGGCAGAAACTTGTGGGAAAAGATGGAGTAGCAGACTTTGAATATTTGTGTATTACTTCAGTGTTGAAAGAAATGACAAGCCTGTATCATTGCATTGGCCTAAAAAAATCTGTCTAGGCTACCACATGATGTTTAGCACAAAATATAAAATATCTACACATTATTTGGGTTTGGATGTTGCAAGAATGACTGATTGATTGATTGATTGATTTATTGATTGATACCAGAAGCTAACTTATCTGCTGTGTTTATTTTTCTTACATCTTTCTTTCTTAAGTCTTTTTGCTTGTTTTTATGTATGTGCTACTAGAGTCTCTTCTTAATTGCACTACATTGATTTTAGTGTTTAAATTGTGCCTTACTAAGCTCTCAAAAAACAACCACAAAGTGCTTTACTCCCAATATGAATAAAAATCCATACTGGTGAATCGCTAAAAACAATAGATAACCATGGCCCCTGCTGTGGAGGACTTGTGCTGTTGCATGAAGAATAATACAGATGTGTTTCAAAGGTAGCTTGCTGCCCAGCTGCCTGACCAAAGTCTTGCTGGACACTCTGGTATTCATATTCCACCACAACTCCATTTACCATCTTGTCTGACCTGACTTTGTCCCTGTCGTCAGCGCGATAATTAAAATGATCCTCTGTGAAGGCCCTTGAGGACAGACCGACGCAGGCCTTTCTGTGAGACTTATATCCCCACCTCCGGTCTACGATGATGGATGTATGGCCGTCACTTCAATGGAATTGCATTTCTGTTTTTTTTTTTTTTTTTTTTTTTTTTTTGGTATGTTATCTAATAATGGATTGGCCATGCATATATGTGAGGAATTACTTATGCTTGGCTAAGTGAATTAGCCCAGAACTATGGCCATCTGGTTCATGAAAATGAGAGAGGAACAGAGAGAGAGAGAGAGAAAGAGAGAGATAGACAGGGAATTGGAGAGAAGCTACATTTGCCTCTAAAATTTGCATAGCGCTTTTTTTTTGTTCGGTGTTGTCAGCCACAACAAAAGTTACTGACTACCCACACATAATGTTGTGTAATTCTGCAGTTAGCGGCAGCTCAGCTCTTTTGAGAGAGAGACAGAGCGCGTTGTGTTTATTCAAGTCTTTCGCAGAGGGCTTGGCCTCTTCACAATGGAATCTGGGCATGCCTAATGAATTCAGTGCCTTATGCTCTTCTTGCTTATCAGTGTAATTCGATTAGTGACCTGTTAAGCATGAATGTGGCGGACCTCCTCATTCAAGTCCATCGGGCCTCTGAGGATTGGCCCGTGTCACAGCAGCCACCGCACTCCCCCATCCCCCCCCTCCTTCCTCCAACCCAACTTTCCACCTCTAACCTCCCTCCGTCATGTTGGCAGACAGTGGAAAGGCAGCATGATTAATGGCCGAGCTCATGGTGCCATTGTCTGCAGCCTGGTGACAGGGACAGAAAACCACCACCTACCCCCTGTCACATTAGCCGCTGCTAGAGGAACATTTGGCTGGGTGGAATGGGAGCAGTCAGGGGCCCAAAGCATTGTGTCGTGGTGCCTCGCAGGAAGCTGCAGAATGCACTTGGATGCTCTGGTCGAGCGTGATAATCTCTCTGTTTAAACAGGAAAGATGAAAACTGTGTTATGCAGAACGGGAGCTCACAGGAAACGGCAAGGTTGTGGACAGCCTTTGTCTGCGGCGAGAGAGAAGACGACAGTTGTTACTATATTGGGCTTTCAGATTTTTGACCTCTCTTACTTTTATTGCCAGACTGTTGTCGGCGTCACATCAAGACCTGCCTCTTTCTGCTTGGTCCAAAGTTAGTTGAAACAAAGTCAGCAGTGAAGCCAGAGTGGCGGCCTTGAGTAGCACAGTCAACTCCTAAAATCTGAATGGCCCTCTCTGGGGGTCACCCCAAAATGTCATCATCTCGTTCACCTGACTGGCTGATTAGAATGATTCCACCCACTTGTCTGATATAAATTTGTCCAGCTCATGACTTTACGCGCTTATCCAGAACGTCCTGCAAATACATGCAGAAAATACCCTAGTTATTGTGAATAGGCTAGATTCCAGCGATACCTCAAGCTTAAATACAGCCAAATGCAAAAGTCAATACTGATACCAAGATACAAAAGATGCACAAGCCTTAATGAAGCCTTTATAAGCAAGATTAGTGCCATTTCTTGAAAGAGATAAGTCTTCAGTCTGTGCTTGTAGACAGCAAGCAAATCTTCAGACACTCAGTACCAGTGTAGGGCTGAGCCTGAATCTGCTACTGTCCGTCCTGGCACAGGGTAGCGGCAGGGACAATTAATTTAGTATGAACAGCTGCTAAAACCATTCCCTGCATTGATTAAATGTCGGCTAAAAGAGGAGTGAATTGTAAACCCTGGTTTTGTTGTGAATTCACTGTGGACATGTGACAGCCTTTCTTTCTCTCTCCTGTCTTTGTTTCCTGTCTTTGCATTTTTGGTGACCAGATTTTTCTTTCAGATGCAACGTGATGCTTTACTCCCAGTTTGCAGTGCACTGCTCACAAGAGGCCTACAATTCACACCTGTTTTAAGGGGGGAATGAACCATCTCATAAATTAACCATTTTAAATGAAATACTTTATGAATGATGAAAGTAATAATTCAAAAGTAGTATCAACATTAAGGATAGTAAGGACAGTAAGGATAATACATACATATGTACATATATATATGTGTGTGTGTGTGTGTATAAATATATACATGTGTGCAATGTTAATAGTAATTTGAACTCTTGAACGTTTATAATCATGTATTTTATTTAAAAATGTATATAATTATTATTAATCATATTGAAGGATTGACAGTTTTTGACACAGATCATTACATATACATTTATGGCATTTAACAGACGCTCTTATCCAGAGCGACTTACAAAGTGCTTTGCTATTTACCCAAGAAAAACCTCAGGTAGTTAGAATAGACCAATAATTCAAAGATACCTCTAAGCTTTAGACATTACTAAACACAAGACAATAAGGTGATCATCATATAGTTCATGCATTCATGTCTAAACCTTGACAGTTGCTATATCACCAAACACCAAACCTTGTGCAATTTACGTAATGCTTTTAATATAGTAAAACCAAGATTGCATTGTTTATATATGTTGAAACTTTTATCCGGTATCACTGTCATCACTAACAGCACAGGGAAATGAATGAATTGTGTTTCTACCTATAGAGACTATAGGTATAGTCTAATTATTTGACGTTTGCCTCATATTTTGCATTTGGCAAATGAATTGAAAATGAAACTGGGTTTTTATGTCAAGAACGAATCCTGCTTGTCATTCGAAGAGAAACTTGTTCCTGCTACATTGTCACCTGTAGCTTTTTAACAGTCTATTGTAAAACATATTTTTCCGCTAAATAAAAGGTAAAAATACAACAAATCCTGGAACATTTCAGCTTCTATATTTTGTAGCATTGCCTGGTGAGCTGACTTTTAATGTTTCATTACCATACTGTTGCGATTAACACAAAGCCAGTTTTCTTCCCAGATAAAAGTGCCCCAGCTTATTAATAGGAAATGAGGAATTGGCCTGCTAGGCTTCCCGGCAGAGTTTTTAGCGATCAGCGAGAACTTCATCTCAGTTCAAATGTTTAAATGAAATGCCTGCATTCTAAAGCGGGAAATAATTAGTGGCGCCTGAGAAGAAAAAAAAAATAGAGGCGATATTAAAATCTCATCATGTTCCCAGATGAGTTTGTGTTGTAGAGACATTTCACTCACAGAGAAGAGAAATTTAGCGAACACAACAAGTTCTGCCGAAAGAACAATGTGAAGCTGGCCCGACCCTGACCAGACTCTGGTCTTCCTCAGCAGTCTCATGCCAAAATCAGGGCTCAGACTGAAGTGTATTGTTCTAATGAATGCAGAAAACTAACGTCAGTGAGGCGTGGTTGAACACTGGCACAGACAAATTACTTGGAATATAATTTTGTTGCGTAAAATGAAAGATTTGATTTTTTCTCATGCAATTTCAGAGATGCAGAGTTTTGTTCCAACAGCCACACATTTAATTTTCAGGGTGTGCTGATGTCTGAGGCAGTGCACTATGCCACTTCAGTCTCCTGATTCTGTTATCACAGAAGCTGCCAAGGCCTCTAAACTCATTTGAAGCTGCATCACAGCTCTGTAACACCCGAACCTGCTGGCAGACTGTATTTCTTATCCACAGCTCTGAACCTGCGAGCCGCATACCCGTCCAAGCTCACACAAACGCTGAATGACAGTATATGTGTGCATTTACATTTCCCATGTTTACAATTTGCTGCGTTGGACGCCTTTGGCATGAGCTGAAGTGGCATTTGATCCAGAACCAGTCATCCAACATCACTGCTTCTGTAAAATGGTGTATGTGTATGGAGCTTTCAAGGATTTAAGAAGCAGGAATAATGCATTCAGAATGTTTAGTGCCTTTTGTAGCAGTGCACGCTTGCAAGATTATGTATCAAGGTTTGCTTACTTTCGATTTGCTGTCCCAATCAATATACACTTATTGTCTCATTTTGACAAATGGCTCTGTGTGCTTTGCTTTTACTCATTATTCACTGAAACAGCTAATAAGAGGTAATGAGGAGTAAGCACTTAGCATTTTAAACAGCCCAAACAACCAGAATAAGTGGATGTACAGAAACTTCTGAGAACTCTTAGTAATGCTTAGTTCATTGTAATTATCCAGTTACATATAATATCACACAATACCACCATTGCTGGATGGGTGAGAGCTACCACTAGCATATGCTTCCTCCAAGTCACATGAAGCAAGCCACAGCACCTTTGTAAACTGCTGTTGTAGCAACATTATTGGACAGCTGAACACGTTCGGGGGAAAAGCACTAACTGCCATTGTGCTGTGCTGGTGATCTCACAGTGATTGGACCAAGGCTTAGATGAGAATAGGTCATTTCGGATGGTTTTAGGTTTGTGAACGCTGTGATTTCTGTAAACACTTATGGAATTTTGGAATTAAGAAATGCAATGGGTTTCACTTACATAGCAACTCAATTTGGAAACTACACTAAGCTTGGTTTTGGCATATAGTATATAGTGTAGTATTTATTACAACAGTGTAGTGCTTATTACAGAAGTTTGTTAGTGATGGAAAATAACAATATGTATATGTTGTTACTTCCGCATTGATAATAATTATAACTTGTGGCCTTACAGCAATTGAAGTCAAAATATAAAAAATAATTTTTTTATTGCTCCATTCGTCATGAAATGGGAATATTTGAGGAAAAGTGCCAGATACACATTATGTCAAAAAGTGAAAAACAAGGTTTTTGTGTGACTAACTACTAACTACTGATGAACCACTTAAAAACAGTGGCAAAAAATCGAATTATTTCTAAAAGGATAGCAACAAAAAAAGTCCCAGACACAAATACGTTGATGAATTATGGGTATGAAATAGCTACATCATTATTAAGCTATAACTTAATTAAGACTAGATTTCTACAATGCAGAACTGGTAGTGATTATTTATAGATTATAGAATATATTTATATATATTTATAGAAAGTAAATAATAAAAAAAATAAATAGTTGATATACTTATGAAGGTCTATGTAACCATTACACAATTATTAACAATCATGAGCAAGCTATTAGATGAGGATCTACTTGCTGTTTATTAGGATTTATTAAGTTATAAGTTATTATAAGTAAAGTGGTTATTACCATTATTATTATTACTGTTATTACCATAAATTCATGAATCATGAGTCATGAATGCATTCATTCACTTCAGGTTTTCTTCTGATAATTATGTGATGATATATTCCAGTATTTACTTCATCTAAAACTGGAAAATAAAAAATAAAGCTTATTTTAGCCACATGTCTTAGGATCAGTCCTGAAGCTGATGGATGCAGTGCATAGTCATCAGGATCAAAAAGAACCATGTTCATGAATGTTTTCATTTCCATATGATCTGGAGGCCTTGATGAGCAGCCCCTCTGTGAGTGTGTATGTGCGTGTGGATCAGTGTGTGGCTTGATGGATTGAACAGGGGAAGATAATGGTATGTTAAAGATGCAGCTGTCACCTTGTGTGTGTGTGTGTCTGTGTGTATGCGTGATGGCTGTCAGTTCACACAGCTCTCTGTGGCATTTGTCATCTGGGTCAAGCAGTCATAGACGAGTCTTAAGCAGCTGAGAGAGGTGGATTAGAGTGGCTTATTTCTTTAGACTCTTCCTGTGTACCACTGGATTGCAATTGATTTTTCCCCGCTCCAAATGACAGAATGAAAAAAACACAAAAAACAAAAAATCTAAAAAGCACAGGGTTTTTTTTCGGAGGCGGTGAGCAACGTGATTTACTGCTCTGGAGGATCGTTCTGTGATTTTAACAGACACAGTGCAGAAAGAGGAAAAACACCATCATGACTCAGTAGGCCTGCTAGACAGTGACACTTAAACTGTTCTTAACTTTTGACCTATAAAGTCCCTGTAATTTACCCACTAACCATAAAGTGGAAGATATGTGGTTTAATCACTGGGAAACTGTACTAAAATATACATTTGAGCTTAATGGTTCTGCACACATCATGTCCATTTTCTTTTTTGACACTTTAAGGATTATAGTAAGACTGGTCTTATAAGTATACCTCCATTTTATCTCCATTAAGTCTAGGTACTTTGTTCTGCATATATATATATAATGTGTTTCATCTACCAATACTTTTGCATGTACCACATATGTGTATATGTATTTATTTTTACATGTATTTATTAAATTTAACATATTATAGCATGCAAATAAATCTAACGTTTTTCATCTGCTTATACTTTTGCATGTACCACATTTATTTTGATTTAATTTTATTGTCAAAAGCCTAAATATAAATAACAAAACAGCAAAAAATCCAACAAAAATATGTCTCTGTAAAGGACAAAGTTCAAAAAACACACACACACACACAAATATATTTATATACTTCAACTGGGCTAAGAGCTACTAGTAGGTCCTGAACCTGCTGGGCTGGCCTGACCTGGCTGTGTTGGCAGTTGTTCCCCTCGTAACTACTGCCAACACGGCTGATTTCTAATTGTTCTGAGATCTTTTTAAACCCCTTTCCAGGCTCATCTGCATTTACAAGCTTCTTTCTGAAGGCCTCAGAGAGCTCTTTGGATCTGGCCGTGGTGATCTTGACCACTCAAGCCAAACTAAATGTCTGAGGTTTAAATAAGACAGGCTCCTCCAGTATCCTCTCTAAACATGTTCTAATCATCTGCAGCTGAAGTTCTGCACCTGATTCTGACTTCAGGCATCTGACTAGTAATAAATGTGGGGTGTGTGGACCTTTTCTTCACAAGAACGTTGCATTGCTGTTAATGGTATGTTATAAATGATGCTTAAAGACATTTCTTCAGTTGCATGTGTAGATGAAACTGCATAAAAACTGTGTATACTCATGCTGCAATTAGATTTGACAGTGTGCAACTTGATGAATGATGAATTGGGCCCATGATCTCTAGGAAGCACAGGAAGTGTCAGTAAATGTTGAGTGAGTAAGCTTAATAAGCACTTCATGTTGACCTTTAGTAGTCTAAGCTAAAGCACTGAGATCTCCCTCGCCTGTCTGAGTGGTAATTGAGAGTCCTAGAGGCATCTGTATGACAGAGCCTGTGTCCTGATGAGTAGCGACAGGCCATATTTACAGTCTGCTGTCACCTAGTCCAGAAAAGCAAGATAGCCCATCAGGCCAGAGTGTGAAGCCCGGGGGCTGATCCTGGCTGTGTTATGGCCAAGTTTAGGTGTGGACACTCTGAAGTGTTTTTGACTGACCCTTGGAGGATATTAGTTTCATAGTCTCCAGAAGGTCAGGCTGTCACTGGATCTTCTCTGTGTCCAGTCACGATTGTCTCTGTGTTTTGAAAACATAAAAAAAAAATCCAATATTTAATCAGGCCTGTAATTTTGAGCCGAACATGAATTTAGGCCAAGAATATTCTGCTCGAGTGTGACCGGACCCACAATAAATCTCCAAGAAAATCCCAGTTAGAAGCAGAATGCTCAGCCACACTACATAAATTCTGTATGCAGACAGAAGAAAAAAAAATATGACTTAGACGTTTGACCCCCTCTATGTGGACTTGGGCGCTAAGTGAAGAATTAATTTTAGCTCTCGGCTTTGGGTCTGAAAGTGTGAAGGTGACTCTCCGCTCGCTCTTGGCAGGGAATTCGATAGGGCCTCTTTTGAACGTGGATGTAGTGCCTGTGCGACTGTCACGGTGGGTGGCTGGTGACACGGCGCCGAGTGATGCAGTGTGGCTGGCCTCAGCTGGACCTGCAGGAACTGGAACTAACTGAGAATGAGGCATCTGCTCTCTGCCAGCAGTGCCACCATCTGTGTCGAGCTCCTGATTAAATAAACTGCAGTCAGTCAGGCCTGCACCTTGCTTGGAAATATGACGTTTCATTGTGCGAAGACATTCTGACCCTCAGGCAAAGCGAGATGCATCTCCCCCAGATATTTGTACAATTGGTGTTACCTTGACTGCTTGCCTGATGCTGAGCACAGATTTCACTAGTGTTTTTTTTTTTTTTATTATTAAGATATTTTTGTAAGATATTTTTTGAAAATCTTACGCACCACACCTTCCTGTATTCCACTGACGCGGGCTGACTTGTGTTCGTTGCATAATTGGGTTCTTCTAGCCTGTCTAAAGCTGTGGCATTTCTTTCAGGCTTAGCAGTGGACTGTAGTAGCAGTACTTAGCAGATCCCATAGTTGGGCTAGCAGAAATGAGCATTACCACTATTTTTTTTTTTCCATAATCTGAACTAAATTACAGGCAAATATATATATATATATATATATATATATATATATATATATATATATATATATATATATCTCAACCTTGGAAATGGGCTTCCTTCATCAATTGGCAGATGGTGTTTGATTGAAGGATTATTTGTTCGATGTTGCAGCTAATAATCTACATACTGCCAACTGCTTCCCTGGAGGGGAGTGTAGTAAACAAACGCCAACGTTACAGCCAACTTTTTTTTTTTTTTTTTAAGAAAAGTTAAAAATGCAGGAGATTTACGTATAAATATTTATATAGAAGGACAGCGGGAGAGAAAATGAGTGAGATAAAATGCGTGAGAATCCCGGGAAAAAAAAAACGGGAAGGTTGACAGGTATAAGCTGAACTGAATATGGAACTACTGCCTTAATTCCCTCTTATTTCCCTCTCTGAATGCACCCCGTACGTTGAGATCATTTTCTCCTCAGTTTGGAAACAGTTCACCTGGATTATGTTATTTTTGTTTTGTTATTTTTTCCCCCCAAAATATGAATCACAAATGCATTTCATGCACGTTTTCCCCATTGTCATTCTAGGGGGCAGTGTCTATGTTATGTCAGTCACAGGTAAAAGTGGCATGCAGGTACGACCATGACATTTAAACTCTAGCTTTACACCGAGAGGAATACTAAAAGGGTGGAAGCCAGGTGAAGATCTGACATGGAGCTGGAAGCTTCTACTCTATGGAATACCAATGGACATTTGAAAGGTACAAGACCTTTCAGAGAGAACCAAATGGTTATTCCCAGTGGCGGCGCACTTCCTGGATGAGCAGCATGGCGGATGCCATGTGCATCTACCTAAAGGCCACGAGGAGATGAATCGCCTTTTAAAAGATCATTTAGGCCACTTAATGGACGACGTGAATTAATGTCTCTCGTCCTGGAAAGTCAATTAAACAGACGTTTTCATAACATATGATGCACTCTGTCAAATTATCATACAAACACTCACTCATAGCCAGTGGTCGTTGTCGCTTGTTATTGCATTAACAGATGCTACCTCCAGGCAGGATGCTTTTTTATTATTATTTTATTTTTATTTATTTTTTTTTTTTTTGCATGGAGCTGTAAGTCATTTTCTCTGTTCAATAATTCAGCCCGTTCTCTTAGCCTGCCACCGTGATTGTTGCTGCCTTAATGGAGGAGCCCCTGTTAATTTGTATTAATGTCAGATGACTTTAAGAGGAGATAGATGTATGGCTATGCTGGGAGTCTGTCAGGCAAAAAATTGGATTCATTAAGATGATGGGGGTGGAATTGTTGAGTTTGTGGCCTCGGAGTTTCAGGTCATCGCTCGCCACGAGGGGAGAGCTCCCCGGGAAAGGAGGGATTTAAGAAACCTAGAGGTACCGGAGAGAAATAGCACAAGAGATGGAATAAGGGAGAAAAGAAATGGCATGAGACTGTGAGAGATGGTGTAACTGCCACGAGGAGAAAGAGTGAGAGGCACATTGACAGAGGGGGAACAGAGGGAAGGAGAAAGAAATGGAATGCGAGATGGGGTGAGGGGCCAGAGCTGGAGCAAAGGCAGAAGAGAGGAATGGAATGAACGATGAAGTGAGCCAGTGAGGGAGGGTAAAAAATGACATTGAACAAGAGAGAAGAAGCCATTCTCTTCCATAAGAAGAAACCATTTACATCGTCAAGTTTGCATTTTTATGTTTGTCATCTGTCTTTATGTTTTCTGATGTAAGAGCTATGCTACATTTTTATTATAGTATATATTTTAGGTTGCTGTAGGTTTTTAAGGCTAGAGGAACACAGTTAGAGGAACACAGGTTTGGTTTTGTTCAGTTCCACCAGCATCTGATCTGATCTATCTGATCTTTTCGCAGGACTTTTTCTGTGCTTGATGATTGTAGAAAATATTTGGCAAGCAAAACGTACCATTAAAACCCACTGATGAACTGACCTGAGTTCCATATTATTCATTTGAGCTTGATACAGTGGCTCCTTAAATATTAGGCACCAAGTGAACAGTCAGTTCTTGAAGGTGATATGTTGGAAGCAGGAAAAATGGCAAGATCCAAATTGTGTTGGCTAGACAATGACTGGATCAGAACATCTCAAAAACATCAGACAGGTCTTGTGGGGTGTTCCCGGTAAGCTGTGGTCAGTACCTACCGAAAGCGACCCATGAAAGGATAACCCGTGAAGTGCCAACAGGTTCATGGCACAGCAAAGGCTGGATCCGGTCCTATTCCGCAGAGGAGCTACTGAAGCACAAAGTGCTGGAGAACGCTGGAGAATGCTGACTCTAAAACTAAAGGTTTTGTGGTCTCCATGCCACGATGTGTGAGAACTATTTTGGTGGCAGTTCTTTTACTTATTTACAAAGCTTCTAATAACCTTGTTCCTTCTTACCACTCCGATCCGCTCCTTACCAACAAACCAGGCTACTCCCCATTCCATCACCCAGCTTTCATGGCTTGGCGAACTCTAGATTTGCTCCTTGACTCTGGAACTCTCTTCAAACCTAACCTTAACCTCTTAACCCCTTAAAACAGCCTATGGCCTGTCGGTAGGCCTAGAGTGGTTTACAAGCTTCTATTACCTCCACCAGTTTGTACAGAAGTCCCTATAGTTAGAGTAATACACCGTAGTGTGTAAAAAGCCTTTCTGTGTTAGGGGGTTAAACCCTTTTGAACTACTGGTGGTTGCTGGCTTGTTTCCTAACGTAGGAACAACTCAGCCGGTTTGCATTGCTTTGCATGCAGTTACTGATTAGTAATCCTGGGTCTAATAATAATAATTTAAGAAATCCCCATGACTGTTCTAGTACTTTTAGTTTCTGTATTACTTCACAATTAGTGTGTGTGTGCGCGTGTGTGTTATCATGGTTATTATTATTTAATGTAATGTAGCACACTTTGAAAGATGTTCACATTTGTCCTCACAATATGTATCTAAATTTGAGGTCTTTAAAGTCTTAAACTCATTTGAAATGGTCAGCTAATGGTACAGGAGTACCTTCAAGGCCTGTGTAAGTACATCTGTGTTGTAGGACCACTCCCTCTAGATGCTTTTCTCTCCTTGCAGTTACCATCCTTTTGGTTTGTGTTGGATGGGTTTAGAGTGCGCAGGAGGAGCTGTGAATGGTGAGAGGGCCAGGTGATAGATAATACCTTGGTGGAGTTCTTCAAAAAGCTTATAAATAAAGGTTCCTCAATGAAGGTTGTCAACTGGGACCTTCAGATTGGTACCATGAAGCTAAAATACTTGGCATAGAACCCTAACATTATGTGGAGGCTCTTTTTTTTTTGAAGTTTCTTCAAAGCAGTGATTCTCAAATCGTCCCTCAGGGACCCCCCTGGACTGTTCACATGTTTTCTCTGTCCCAGTTGTGAGTTGAGTTGCAACAGAAATCTGGAACATCTTTGAGTCCCTGAGGACTGGTTTGAGAACTTGTGCTTTAAAGAACCATCTAGTAAAAGCTTCTTTAGAGAACCAAAAGTGGTTCTTCTGTGACGTTATCCCAAAGAGTGATTTTCTGGCACCTGCATTTTTAACAGCACATATATCCTCCCAGTCGTGCCCCAACACAAACATCTGCAGTCCCTCTTATTTGACTTCCTAGCATATGTGCAGATATGCTTCATGTATACGCACACGCGAACACACACATACACACGTGCACACACACACATTTTGGCACGGGTTCAGCCTCGGTGGGAGGCTGTGATCGGGCCCTAGGCTTGGCTTTCTGGCCTCAATTCCTGCTTGGCTCCTCGAAGACTTGCAATGAGAGAAGCCTGGCTTTGATGTGCAAGATGTCTTGGACAGAATACAAGATGCAAAGGGAGAAAGGAAGGCAAATGGCTCATTAGGAGGAGTTTTGCTATTTTATTTAGGAAAGTATGAGCCGAGCTGTGGGAAAGGGCTCCAAGTAAACAGGGGGTCCAACACACACACATGCACACGTGCATGCAAATACACACACACACACACACACACACAAAGGGAAATGCACATGCCGGGTCTTTCTATAAGATGAAACAAGACGTGAACAAAGTTTTGTGCTTTCGAACTCCCAGATGACTGTTTGGAAAATTAGCCATTAAAAGTAAGTGAATAATAATTTCAAGGCTGCAGCGTTCCACCACTAATCACCCTTCGGGTCAGGACCAGCTGCTGTAGCTCTTGAAGTTATGCTTTTGAAAGAAAAGCAGCTTCTAGACGACACTTATATAGCATTCACTATTAAGAGTCAAGTGTCATATTAAAAGTTTGATGGAAATCTAATTTCAGCGTAGGAAAAAAATGTGGCCATAATCAAGTTTAAAAAAAAAGAGGATAATAAATAAAAATATAATGAGAATGTATTATATACAATTATACAAAATTATATAAAAAAGGTAATAAAAATTTATTGGAATGAATTAGCTCAATTATTATATAGTGTTCTAGAATAAAAAAAGCACTAAATTACAAAAACAAATGTAAAGTTATATAAGTGTACATTAAATCACATTTATAATCACATAATACTTTCCCTTAATATATATATATATATATATATATATATATATATATATATATATATATATATATATATATATATATATAATTTAGTTTTTGGCCTTTGTTGTTTAGGGCTTTTGTGTGACAAAATATAAAGCATCAAATAGACAGTGGATTAAATGGCACTTGTCTCAAATAATTGAGTAAATGATATAGTACATTCATACTTTTATGAATAGTAAAGTTAATATGAAATAAAATAAGTAACTACAGAGCTGGAAAGAATTCTGAATACTGTCTGAAAACTGAATACAAATATCAGGGTAAAAATAAATAAATCACAATATTAATCTGAGCTTGTTACTGGTTGGTGCCTTCAATTCTAAAGGTGGCATAGGAAGCATTTATTGAGTATTTTACATTGTTTTATGTATAAATAGTTTGTATGTGCCATTTTTGGTTGCATAAAAAACCCTAGGTTTTGCTTTTTCAAGCCTATTTGCAATCCTGTTATTTTATCTCAGAATAAAATAAGCATTCCACCACTAATCACCCTTCGGGTCAGGACCAGCTGATGTAGCTCTTGAAGTTATGCTTTTGAAAGAAAAGCAGCTTCTAGATGACACTTATATAGCATTCACTATTAAGTGTCATGTTAAAAGTTTGATGGAAATCTAATTTCAGCGTAGGAAAAAAATGTGGCCATAATCAAGTAAAAGAAAAAAGAGGATAATAAATAAAAATATAATGAGAATGTATTATATACAATTATACAAAATTATATAAAAAAGGTAATGATAATTTATTGGAATGAATTAGCTCAATTATTATATAGTGTTATAGAATAAAAAAAAACACTAAATTACAAAAACAAATGTAAAGTTATATAAGTGTACATTAAATCACATTTATAATCACATAATACTTTCCCTTAATATATATATATATATATATAATTTAGTTTTTGGCCTTTGTTGTTTAGGGCTTTTGTGTGACAAAATATAAAGCATCAAATAGACAGTGGATTAAATGGCACTTGTCTCAAATAATAGAGTAAATGATATAGTAAATTCATACTTTTATGAATAGTAAAGTTAATATGAAATAAAATAAATAACTACAGAGCTGGAAAGAATTCTGAATACTGTCTGAAAACTGAATACATATATCAGGGTAAAAATAAATAAATCACAATATAAATCTGAGCCTGTTACTGGTTGGTGGGTTTCTGCCTTCAATTCTAAAGGTGGCATAGGAAGCATTTATTGAGTATTTTACATTGTTTTATGTATAAATAGTTTGTATGTGCCATTTTTGGTTGCATTAAAATCCCTAGGTTTTGCTTTTTCAAGCCTATTTGCAATCCTGTTATTTTATCTCAGAATAAAATAAGCTGATTTTCCTTCTATAATGGGCTTGAGAAAATCAGCTCTGATTTGATTGGCTGGTACGTGTCCCTGTGATGTAGCATAGCATAACGTTGTTTTCAGCACCTTAACAAGGACACTGTATGTACTTCAAACTGTTCCCAGACAGTGTTCCTGTCCTCTCTGTGTTCTTTTGGAGTGGTGTGCGGTTAGCTTGCTTAAAAGGCCGTAGCCGAGTTTGCTCCTAGCTAAGCCCGCTTTTCCAGCTTTAGCTTCTCTACACTCCAGGTTTGAGTTACCCTTCTGTAACACTGGCACAGGAAAAGCCACAGTAATGAGGCCTGGTTTGCCTAGCAGCCTGTATTTCCATAACTGACATAACTGAGTCTGGTGGTGATGTGCTGCTTGTTTCAGAAAACTGACTCGGGGGGGGGGACGGGACGTCCTGTGTTGCAACTGCGGTGTTGATAGGTTTTCTCTTGTGGGCTGGGTGTATGTCAATTCTATAGGAGTGTCAGAAATGTTACATAACAGTTTGGGGGTTTTGGAATTGCCCCGTTTTCTAGCTCTGTTTGGGTTATCCTTATACAGCTATGTCCAGATAAAGTATTATTATTTTCTATTATTATTATATATTATATATATATATTTATAAATATAGTATTATTATATATTTTAATAGAATTAAAAAATGCATCATCTGCTTTAGGTGCACTGTTTAGTAAATGCTCATAAAAGCTGCAAATCCTGCAGATTCAAATAAGAATGGGTAACAAAATGTACTCACTTTCCTTTTGACAAATTACTAATCATGAAGTGAACTGGCTTAATGTATATATTTTATGTATGTATGTAATTATTTATTTGAAACAGTCACAATTAACGTGTGGCTCTCTGGCCTGTCCCCTGCCAGGTTTAACCAGGTTTAAATACACTAATAACATGCCATTATTGTCTTGATCCTAGTGTGATGGTAAATGATCATAATAAAGTACAATGAGATGGGATTTATCCAGCAGCTAGTTCCTTAGTTTTAATAGACTGGCAGGTATGGATGTAAATGTGATTACCTGTGCTCAGACCCAGAGCAGCGGTTTCAGATGTGACTGACTACGCCAGTTTACAGCTCTGCACATGGAGCTTTTTTAATGTGCACAATAGACCCAATCATTAGGTCAACGGTGTGGAGGACATTTCATTTGTTAAATGCACTCTACAGTCTGACTTTAATGAAGAGGTCTGCGTCCTTCTGCCCATATGGGCACGTTGCATAAAATGGCAGTTGTCAACCTCTGCATTTCCAGGAATGAAGTCACTTTCTGTAGGGAGCACAGTCAGTGTATTTAACCTGCGCTGCCCAGCGAAACCCGCGGGTGGTTCTTGCTGAAGTCTCAGTATGCTAATTACTCAGCTGCGAGGCTTATAGTATAATGTATTGTGTGCAGGTCCCCAGTAAACATGCTTTTATTTTTTCTTCCTGTAATTGCGGATGGCTGGTTGACATGATTCATGACGAAGACATCTGCTGCTAATCGTGAAGGAAGCAGAATCTGGCTAGCTGGCAGATGGCACTTTCAGATACATCTGCATCATTCTGTACATTGCAGGGCAACATGGTGTTGACGCCGGTGCAGTGCTGTTACTCCTAAATAAATAAATATGCTTGTATTTGGGCTGCACGATATATTGCCTGCTGATAATTATCGGCATATGGACCTTTACAGCAGGCAGAGAAGACGAAGGCTTGTGCATGTGAGGCTGTAGCTAATCACTGAATGATTTATCATGTTCATGTCCCTTAGCATTCTGGGCACATATTGCTGGGCTTGTTCGATGTAATATTTTGATGGATTGGGAATTGCCTGTTTTAAAGCCATATCCAGTTCTGATCCTTTGTTTTTACTGCTGTGTTCTAAGAGGGTGCCCTCTGGCACCATTAATGCACATTGCTCACAGCCCACAGCTACGAGGGTTGTTCTCAGAAGGCAACAGAACAGTTTATAGTCTGCAGTGTGGAACTATTTTACAGTGGATTTTACATAAAAAAGTAATGTCTGTAGTTCTGCTGGTTTGACTATGTCTGAGCCACAAAAGCCAAACCCATACTCCTGCCACATGAATTACATTCTGTATACATTATTATTACTACATTTTACTACATACTACATATTACTACAGTGCTAACGGTCCGTTTTACCAGCAGGAGTACTGCACACCTTTCTACTGAACAGTGCATTCAAAACTGAGAGCAGAGGGCTAATGCTAGCCTGTTACAGAAAACCTAATCATAGCACATTTACCACACTTAAAATAGTTGTTTCACATCAACAGATATCAGTTGTACCACACACACACACACACACACACATATGAAGTGATTTCACTGCAGCAGTTTAAAAGAACTGAAGCTGAATGATCATTTGTATAAAAAAAAATAAAAAATAGTGGGCAACCAAACCAAATACATTAGTCCACAACATTACAGTGTTTCTACTGTTTGGACTAACTGAGACTGGATTGGAACATCATTAATAATGTTGTTGATAAAAAATGTTCAAGTAAAAAACAAACAAACAAACAACACATGCAGACACTTCACGATTTAACATTATGTAAAGCAGTTAAGCAAGTTAAGAGCCTTGGGCACTTGGGTTGTTCCTTGAAGCACTCTTGGTAGGTACTGACCACTGCATACTGGATGCCCTGACCCAGTTGCCTAGCCATCACCAATTGACCCTTCTCAAAGTGGCCCAGATCCTTATGCTCGCCCATTTTTCCTGCTTCCAAAACAAAACATCGTCTTCAAGAACTGACCGTCCACTTGCTGCCTATTATGTAGCTCCCACCCCTTAATAGGTGCCATTGGAACCAATCAATTGGACAATCAATGTTATTCTCGTCACCTGTCAGAGGTTTTAATGTTATGGCTGATTGGGTTTGTTCGCTAGTCTTGTCCAGCAGAAAGGGCAGATTTGATCTCAGCAGCAAGTGTATCAAGGTCAGAGAATATAGTGGCTGGTGGTGCATTCTGATGTTGATTTTAGGTTATTATTTTTTTGTTTCAATTTTCTCAGAAGAGCTGGCTACTCTGTCAAAAGCAGGCTGTGGTGGTTTAAAACATTACCGCTGAGACCCGCAAACCAATTCAACACTCTGCTTGCATGAAGTGATTACATCTAGAGTGTGATTACATCTAGAGTGTGTCCGTGGCTGTGATAGTGGGACCAATAAGATGCTGGGAGGAGGGAAAAAAAAAAAAGCAAAGACCCAGAAGTGTTGAGCATTGTTCTCATTAAGGTTCAGTTCACCGCTTACAGAAATCTTACTTCACACTTAATGATATGACTCAACTCTGAACTGAGATTTCAGGTAGAGGATATAAACTCTCCCCCGGTTTCTGACTTGTCGAGTGCTAAACTCATTTCACAACACTTTTCTCGCTCACTTTGCTCTCACTTCAGGCTTACAAAAGAAATCCTGGTGCCACCAGGAAACTTAGGAATCGATTTACTGAGTGCAGAACTCCAGCACACACAACACACACACATACACACACAGGCACATAATCTGCCTTTGTGCAAGCAGAAGGTATGAGGCCACTTGCCTGCACAGTGAAATTGCTGCGATCTGATCGGTGCGGTCTGTTATTGATGCTGCATTCACAGACTAAAGTAAACGAACAGGTCTTATAACATCATTATAATAATTATTAAGGGGCAGCCATAGCCTAATAGTTGGAGAAGTGGGCTTTGGACTAGAACGCTGTCAGGTCCTAATTAACTAGTGTTCGTGTGTGTGTGTTCACTGCCACGGATGGGTTAAATGTGGAGGTTGAAATCCAGCACTGTGCCGTGGTTTCTTAATTCTTTTAATATTTAAAAAATTTTAAAAACTTTTTTTTTGTATTTGTTGCTGTAGAAAGTGCAGAGGTGAGCCCTGTATTTTTGGTTAGTCAGTGTAAATTGACAGGGGCGCCCGAACTTGCATAAGAGGGTACGCTGTCTATATTTTTATAGATTCAATTTCTGTGTGAGAAAGCAAAGGAGGGGCGTGAACACGAAAAAGAACAGTGTCCAAATGCCACTGCGTCCTGTTCTACAACAAGAAGCCCATGTTATTTGTTGTTTTCCCATTTAACAATACTTGACAGCTTCACCTCGTGGCACTAAACGTCCTAATTTACATGCGGATTTGAAAGCCAAATTATAGCCCGAAACATACGTTTGTCATTGATGGCTCTGGGCGTTGGGTCTTAGTTGCACAGGTGGTTGTAATTGGGTCTAATGATCTAAAATAGTCAAGGCCATTTGTTTGAAGCAAATCTGTTACCTGTTAAAATATTTGTATTAGGAGTTTTCGATGCAGTCTGAGTGATATCAGTATCCGCACCTAATTGCTTGTCTAAAAATATCGGCGTAAGACTGGTGTTCAGAATGTGCTGGTATGAACTTCAGAAGAACAGAATGTGCGAATGCTAAAATATCCATGTTTTGTTTATTTAGCTGCCTTTATAACCCTATAGACATAATGCCGATCCAGTTTATAAATGTTATGGCTTCCATAGAGATGCACAGACTGATAATCATGATTTATGTATTGGTCAGCATACAGTCATATGCATAGGTTCGGACACCCTCTGTCAACATGTATTGTTGTTGTTTTTTTATTCATTCTTTACAGAGAACACGCCTCTGCACATTTTAATGGACAACTGTTTGATTTGTTTGCTTGTTTAATTTAACATATTGGAGGAAAACATAAAAGATGAAACATTTAATATGGGTGTTCATTTTAATTCCAATATGTTAAATCCAGCAAATAATAAGAAAGTGTGCTGTGAAACCTGACAGGAAAATATTTAAGAATATGTAGAAGATCTGTTTATTATTAAGTTTTTCATTTAAGAAATAAATCAACAAAGTGCATAATCATGCTTATAGCTGTAGCATTATATTTATACACACTCATATTTATCTTCAAAGTTTGAAGATGTTGATCATTGGTTAAATTCCAACTCTACAGTTTCTGTGAAGCTTAGTTTGGTAAAGATAGGGCAATAGCATTTAAGGTCCTAGAGTATTAAGCTTGCATATCTTCTATTGTAATCAATGAAGAATTAACTAGAAATGTAAGTACTGCAGTTTAGGGCTGCACTATATTCTGTATATATAGTTATATACACACACGCATGTATACACATCTTCTTCTGGTGTATGACCAATGTCATTTATTTTACTTCAGTCTTGATTACACCAAGTGTGTTGTTAATATTGACATCTTGTGTTATTTAATATGGTGATATATATCACAGAAAATAAATCAGTTGCAATGTTTATCCCAGTATTGTGCAGCCATAATGCATTTACAATAGTTCAATACAGTAGTACTGCTTAGAAGCACAATGAGACTTTCTTAACATCTATTTGAAGTTCTAACAGTTATCCGTTTGTATTTTGGACATCTGAGAGGCAATTATAGCATTTTGGACTGGAGAAATTTGAGAAACTTTGATGTATAATCTACAAAAGAACAACTGTCAGGCCTGTCTTACATTAAACACTGTAATTCAACCTAATTTTTAGGTTTGATGGCTATTTATCTTTTTTGTTTTCCTACCTCTGAGTTGTGTTACATGCTTTTATATCCTAGCTAACACCCTAACTAGTTTGTGTAATGAAGCTTGCACACTGGATATTGTAAATTATTGGTTCTGTTGATTTCACTCATTATGTGGATTGATAACACTGCATTTCATTTCCATGCAGTGTGAGCAGGAAAACCAGCATCAATAGCATTCCCACACTTGACCTTGCTGAACCATCACTGAGCCATTAAACACAGCTTAAACTCATACAGTTTATTTTAAGTTCAAGTTGATCCGCTATCTTTAGAGCATGGGTTAAACCTTGGTGTATACTTAAGGTTTGGAGCCAATGTGCTGCCTTTAGCAACTTGAGCTGTAATTAAAGTGCAGTGTGAGTGTGTATGTGCACGCATGTCGGACCCGCATGTACAAGCGCATGTGTGGGCTGCGCAGCCATGCCGGCATGGCACTGTGTGCCTGGCACGGCCTCCGTGCTTCCTGCCCAAATTCATGTAGTGACAGGCAGCCTCAGTAGGGCCCATGTCACCCACCGTATGCTAGATGGTTATTAGACACAACTCTCACTGTGGTCGCCAGGCACATCAACCCAGCACGTCGTTCCGTCGACCTCGTTTAACTTCCCTGCCATACCCACTGATGATTTCCACTTCACCGTAAGCCACGCAAAAAGACAAACAAGCAAACCAACCAACCAACCAACCCCTAATCTTCTTATAAAAATAGATGAAAAGGAAGTGGAGCCCACCTAGTTGATTTTATCCACTTTTATTTTTGCAATATGACCAATAGTTTATCATATTCAAGTGTGTATGAAAAAAGTTAAGTCACTGGTTTATTCTTTTAAAAAGCTAAATACAATAAGCATTGGATCAAGGCACATACAAGACTGGCCAAAGGGCGTATATGCACTTTGGTCTTCAGTTGTAAAGAACAATTACTTTCAGTTGTGGCAACGTAAAAAGTGGCTTGAAATCTGGAGAGGGAGGGGGGGATACAGATAATAATTCTAGTATGGAAAAAAACCACTTTGTATAAAGAAAATGAACCCATGTGTTTTTGACCACATCCTTTTTTTTTGCCCAGCTTATTAGCTCCTTTTCAAGGGCAACACTTACACTCACCACTGGTACACTACTGAGGAATATCACCTATGTGGTTTCACCCAATTGACTGGAACAAGTGAGATTGGCTTGTTGGCCTGTCTCTTCTAGTGTCACTGAGTAGCAACCTCTCATTATCTGTGTGCTTTGTTGGTCCTGTGCTGAACAAGCTTACCCAACTGAGGAACAGCATGCTGGGCTCTGTGCTATGTTGCTATATCTCCCAGGAACAAAAGAAAGTAGTTTATCTCCAGAATCCAAGCATAGCCGAGACTTGCAATGCCTGACAACGCTGGAGAGTTGCCAACTAAGATTCTGAACAAATTCTGGTGGTTCTGCGATACCGCAACACACCTACACCTGTCCATTTTAAGACAAAAAGCTGCTGTCTCCTACCCATTTAATCAGCTGTGCCCTATATCCCCGTTGGCCCGTTTTTTGCCTCTTCTCTTTTTTTAAACTGAGTCACAAAGTGAAAATTATGACCTGTGCTTATTCTACAAGGTTCTCTAAAATCTGATTGTTCAACACAGCAATGAAAACCCACTTTCACAGTTGACAAGTCATATCTCAGTAGAGCACAAAGATTTTAATTGGTCTGAAACCTTAAGCAAAGGATGTACAGTACAAATTACTACAAACCTCTAAAATATAGAATTGCAGTTGTTGACAGCATACACTGACGGCTCAGTGACAGCCTGCAATTGTAGCCTTTTTTTTCTTTTAATAAACTGTCCTTAAATATAAATTATATGGCAAATGTACAGAACATTGCTTTCTCAGTCTTTTCAATCCAGTGTTTTGTAAAAGACCGGCCAGTCCTGAAGTCAGTCATTCATTATAAAATGTCTTTTAAACCTCCCCACACTATCATGAATGGGAGTGGTCTGAATCTGGTATTCCACTGTCTCTGTAGCTTCTGTTGTTGAGGCTATTTTCACTGTGTGGACTCTTGTAAAGGTTTAAACCATTGGGAGGGAAAATTGTGTGTATCACAAACTCTTCCTTGGACACGGGCATGTGATTTATGGGTATCATTTGAAAAGAGGCCTCTCTAATCTCCAAGATGGAGTTGTCCTTCTTTGTCCCGGCCTCAGCGTAGTCATCCTTCCTCCTGCGCCCTTTATTGTATGTGCAATTCCTGGAAAACAAAGAACCATTCCTGTGGACGTACCAGCAAACCAGCGCCAGCATTATGATGGCCAAAAGTGCCACAGCCCCTCCAATGATAGCAGCTAAAGGCAAACTAGAATTTTTGTAAGGCTCCTTCTCTTGCTCCCTGTTCAAGGTTGTTGTGGGGTTGTACGCTTTTAAGGAGCCAGTTTCTGTCTCTATGCAAACGGGCGTCTCGTCTGACAGGTAAATATTGCTGGTCTCCATAGGAACCATGCATATCCGATAGGAGGACTCGGGCTCCAGAGCTGTAAGCAAGTACTCCGTTCTGTCACCTTGTACAATGGTCTCAGTGATGGATCCAAACGCAGGACTGTGGCCCAGCTTCAACCAGCTAAGGCGCAGGGCGGTCATGGGTTGAGAGACCCTCCAGGATATGTGTACTGCGTCTGGACTACTGGATTTGACACTTATAGTGATAATCTTACGACTCGGTGGCGTAGTGCTGCGGTAGTTCTTACCAAAATCTGGACCCTTGATCACCGGTCTTTTAGTCACATACATTGGCCACTGAGGTCGGGAAGGTGGCAGTGTGTTGGAGACTGTGCTGGTCTCATATGTAGGAGAGACCTCTATGTCAGAGCAGTCAAAAAGCTCTGTCGATAGATCCTTGATGGCCATCCCTTTGACCTTATCAGGGCCTTGGCACATGAAGCCACGCACATTGACCTTAGCTGGCAATGAGCGCAGCCAGTCACGCACCCACTTCATTCTGCAGTTGCAGTGCCATGGGTTGTTGCGCAGCAGCAGCTGGGTCAGGTTATCTAGGTCATCAAAGACCCCCATAGGCAGGCTGGTCAATTTGTTGCCTGACAGATCCAGGCGGTACAGCTGTCGCAGGAAAGCAAAGGCACCTGCTGGCACCCGGTCTATGTGGTTGTCCTGGAGCTGTAACTTCTCAAGGCTGCTGCCTGGCAAGTTGGCAGGCGGGGATGTAAGGGAGTTCCGCACCAGTGAGAGCTCAGTCAAGTTGATCAAATTTACAAAGGCCATTTCCCCAATGCCCCTGTTGTTCAGGAGGTTGCCGTCCAGCACCAGGCGTTTCAGGTTTATAAGATCTTGCAGGGATGCCTCAGAAATGGAGGAGATGCGGTTGTCATCGAAGCGAAGCTCCTCGATGGTCATGGGCAGGCCCGCAGGGATGGTGCTCAAGTGATTGCGTGAAAGGAAGAGCAACCTCAAATGGTTGCTGTCCCGGAACGCTCCCTCCTCAATGCTGACAGCTGACACGGAGTTGTCGTCCAGGTGTAATTCCTCAATAAAGGGAATCTGTGCCAGAGACGCATGGGTGATAGTCCTGATGTTGTTCTCCTGCAGGTGGAGTTCTTTGACATTCAGGGGAAGGTTGGTGGGAAACTCATCCAAGTTGTTGCAGTACAGGTAGATTTTTTCCACACTGTTGAGCCTCCGCAGATCAGCAGGGATACCTGCGCTCTTAATTCGGTTGTTCTGCAGGAAGAGAACTGTGGCGTCCTCTGGGATGCCTGAAGGAATGGAAGTCAGCTCTCGGTCATTGCAGTAGATGAAAGTCCCATCACAGCGGCACTGTGATGGACAGGAGGCTGAGGTCACCAGTGGATTGGCAAGGCCCAGGAGAAGCCCGGCTCTGATGAAGAAGACGAAGAAGGACTTGTATTGGCATGCCATTGTTAATGTCCTCTGCTTTGCTTGTCCCCCCTGGAGGAAAAAAGGGAAAATAAATCAAAAGGCGTTCTGAAGGAAAGGCAAAGTCCTTCTGTAAATAATTGCAGTTGTGTTCACGCCGCCTCGAGCACGATTTCATGCTAAATGATACAATTTAAGACAAATATTACACCATTACGGCTGCTGAATTAATAAAAAATGACTATTAAGATTTCCACTGACAGGAACAAATGAAAAACAGTTTGGGTGCTCATGCTTTGAGTATTCATCTTCACTTAAATACGTATGCCTAAATAAAAAAGGGAAAGGGGGAAAAGAGAGAACTATGTACGAGTTTCAAATAACTCTAATTAAAGTGGAAGGATATTCCCAATCAGCCGTGGATGTAGATAAGAAATCCTTAAACCCGCAAGCTCCCCCTGAATGAAATGCCTGTGTGACTGCTTTTATCTTTTGCTGCGTGTAATGCAATAGAAGGCCCTTGCTGTTGTACAAATTTCTGCATGGAGCTAGTACATTTCAATTCTGTCCTTCATAGTAGCAGATTGCCTTGAATGAATGAACTTTGGCCTTGTTCATTAACTGTTGAAAAAGGACATGCCAGATCCAACGTCATTTCTAAAAATGGTGAAACCTCATCCATGTACACATGGGTCACTGTCGTATTCTTAGAAAGAACAAAAATACTGTATCACAAAAAGTGTGCATTTTAAAAACAACATCTATGATAGTTTTTATTGTACCTTGGGCTGTAGTTTGGCTAATAATCTTTAGTGGTGTCCTGTGGCTTGTGAGCTCACTTCAGTGTTTCTAGTGCATTTCCGTCAGTGATATTTTGCAAAGGGGATTTACCACAGTGCAAATTAAAAAAATGTTTTATATGCCTATTTAGGGGATAAGGCTTCGCATCTTTGCACAAAAAAGAGCCTAAGAAAGCATTTTGACAGCCATGAAATGGATGAGTGATGGAGCTTTTGCAGATTACAGCATTAATTAAAATCTAAGACTTTCTGTTTCGGTTAAACTCGTGCATATGTTTGCAGTTTTGAAAACATAACTAAAGGGTTCATGGTTACTTTTGATACATTATCAGAAGCAATAAGAATTCCAAACAGCTAATCTAGTTAATTAGGTGCACAACACAATAAGCAAAAGAATCTCTGGCACAAATACAAATGACTATTTTGCCCCCACATCATGCTTTTTTATGCTTTTTTTAAATTCAATAATCTCTTTTTCTGCACACATTTTACCAGAATTTTAAGTGTTGGCAGCACAGCCATCCATATTTGCCATACCTGATTTAGAAGAGCCAGTAAATCCCCTGCTAGCGTCCAGAAATCCAATGATGCTTTAAGCTCCCCTTTCTTCTCGCTGTCTCAAAATTTTCTCTCCGTGCTGTCAGAGGAGTCTCTTTGGTTATATCCTCACCCGACTGGTATTTGCTGAACTGATCCTTGCTTGTACTGCTGACCTCCTGCCTTGTAGCACAACAGTCCAACAGTTCATGCCATCAAAGGCTTTGCACCAGATAAACCTATGAAGAAAAAAACAGCTCCTCTTCGAGACGACCCTTAATCGTAGCGCTCCAGCACAGGCGTACAATTGGGATTATTAAAAAAAGAAAAAAAGGGAGGGGAAAAAGAGACAGAAGGAAAGTCCAGTGCGTGGAGAATCCTTTTACTCTGCAGAGCCGCGGCTGTGACCCCTAATTAGACCCTATTGTGAGAGTGGAAGACTCCTCTGTGGGAAGGGAACGGCTCCTGTCTATCCTGCGGCAGACTGGACATGGCATCGAAAGCCCAGCCGCCCAGTGCCCTCGCAGTCTGCAAGTAAGGCAGGCTCAAATCCAGGGCGGCTCTGTTCTGAAGCCCAGCCTTACAGTCAGCCCCAAATCGTGCTCCTCCACTCCAGGCAGAGGCATGAATAATGCATCCAGTTCGCTCACCCGTCTCCCGCGCTCCTCCTCGGGAACCTCCTCACACTGCCGGATACTTACTCCCTCTCATGTGTCTTTCTCCTACAAATCAGAGACAGAGAGAGAGGGGGAAATCAGTGTTCAGTCATGTCTACAAGTGCACAAAGGAGAACGTCCTTTTGAAACCATCTGAAAATCGAAATTCACATTGGCTCAGGCCAAGCTATATATACTCTGTGCCAGGCCTGTGACTGACAGCATCCAAAACCAATTGGCTCCTGTCCTTTGAACACAGTTTTCAAGTCATCAACAAGTGCTTGCTATTAACACATTGTTCAAATACAAAAGGTTTAGAAAGAGGTACAAACAGGGACGTATCATTTGTGCCTCAATAAGGCTCTTCTGATTGTGGAAAAATCTCATATTTGAACCGTCTATGATAAGCATGCTCCACAGAAACATCCAAACAAAATCCCTTTGGTTAAAACCTCATGAAGTTCAACGTTTAACAAGCAAAACAACGAGCATTCTTAGTCCTCAAGATCCGCCTGTGCTGCCATGATTGTGTTCACTGACCTGTCAGGCTCTGACCCCAACAGACCCTCCCCTCAATCTTCTCTATGGAGACGGGAGAAAAGAATGCCTTGCAACTGAAAAGCTACAGTGGTGGAGGCCCTGCCACAATGGCAGGGGGGGGGCTGTTCCCTCCTGCTCTACTCAGGTCTCTGTAGTTCTGGTGCTTTGATATTTCAAAGCAGCCAGTGTGGCATTAAAACAACAAGACAAGCTCACAAAAGTGCAGAGGGACTGCACTCAACATGCAATTCTGAAGACACTCCAGACCGCTCTGGCTGGACCACCAGCGCAGGATAAAATGCCCTTGCACTGTTCAAATATGCATATGGCAGATGATTAGGAGCTCATCTTAAGAGTGCTCATGAATATCCAAGCAGGAGCCTCCTCGCCTGTGTCACCTCTGGTGCCCTGATGCAAGTCTCTACCTTATTTCCTCTCCTGCTGCACCTTCTCCTGGCCTACTTCCCACACCGCCACCAGAACCCCACCACCACCTTCACTACCACCACCACCACCACCGCCACCGCTTCCCCAAGCACAGGGGTATAAATAGACCTCTCCCCCTGCCAAGCCAAACGATATGCTACCTCTCAAAACACAATGGCTTGTGCCCTTGCCCGAAACCCTCCCCACCAGCCTTCTCGTGGTAACCTGTGTTCTGCAAAACTCGAGAGAGTACAGCTACAAGCATCCCAGACACTTAGCTGTTGTAGCCAATGACATGGAGAAGATTAGGGAATTGAGAGCCTTGTAACTCAATTTACAGGCCTGGGCTGATGCTGTCTAATAACACCCTGTCCTTTTGTTGTGCCAAAGCACTGGCATGAGCCTAATATTGTATAGATTACAGGGGACTGGAAACAGCAGATGTTTAGACTTGAATTTAGGAAAGACTGGCGGAATAAAGGACTAAGCTTTTGTAGGCAAGTGTGAGAATTAAGATTCACTACTTATAAACCTAATTACTCTTCATATTACATATATATATATATATATATATATATATATATATATATATATATATATATATATATATATTATATGTGGTTTGTCATTTGGTTTGTTCTAAAGAGCAGTAATATTGACCCTGGCAGTAAAAAATGCAAAGAACAAGGACAAGTCAGCACCCCTATTCGTGCTCACTCCCAGGAATTATGATCGTCTTCAAAGTCACTGCATTTCAGAACAGCCAACAGGCGAGACTGGAGCTTATTTTCGGCTGCCTCAGTCCCTCAGTCAAAAGCAGCCAGCGTGGTAATATTCTGGCGCTTGCGGTAATCGTTTAGTGCTCCTTCAGTGAGGTGAGGCCAAACGACTGGCCTGAGGTCGTTCTGACAGTGTGGACAGTGTTTATGGAGCAGTCTGCCCCTTTGTTGGGTGCAGTTACTAGGAAAAATACATAGGCAGCTTGCAGAGAGTTTACAGGAGTGCAGGAAAGGTTGAGGCAGTGACTATGCGGCTCTGTTTCTCAGCACTCTCTTAACCAGGCAGTGCCTGCTGAGTTGATGGGGTGCGCTAACACTAAACATTTCTGCGCCTGAATTAGATGGCCGAGCGCTCCAAGCTCAGTGGGTTTCACCCTAAGTAGCCTTGCTGTATTGTTCATTACAAGGCAAGCATGAGGGCTCAGAAATCCGCTGTGAAAGGGTGCCGAAAAGAAAACAACCCACTGCCCCACGCTGGTCTTTTTTTTGCGTTATATCTTCTCTCGCCGTGTCTTATACGTTTTTTTTATGTGGTTGAACTTCTCCGAAACCTTATAAAAAATCCCCCCCCTTTTAGGAGAGGGAATGGTGCGTAGAAACCTTAGTGATAGACACTTCTCCCTATCGTTCTAATAGGCTGCCTTTTCCTTGGCCAGATCTGCTTCTGCTCTACTGCTCTTCACAAGTGATGTTAAATTGAGCATCGTGTTTAAAAAATAAATAAATAAATAAATAAATAAATAAATAAAAAACACCACTACCTTTTTTTTCCCTGCAAATAGTATGAGTAGAGAGCTCAATACCAGTTAGTGTTAGCAACACTGAGCCCACTATGGGTTCAATTATTCATTTAATAACTTTCAGTCTTAAATCCTATCAAAAGCAGCCAGAGTGGTCTTCACTGTGAGCTCATTTTCATACTGTTGTGAAGTCTATGCTGCATTTAAGCGCTAAAAGCTTTGCTGATTGGTGCAAGACATGTAACATAACCATCATCCTCAAAAATAATACATTTGTAACCAAAAACCAAAACATTTATCAGTAATCTTTGAGGTTATTGTTGATTATTTTACATTTCGAGTCATGTTGAGGGGCCTGCATTTACCATGTCTTCTTAGTACCCTAGCAGTCAGGAAAAGGCTTAGATAACATGATGTAAGATGCGTTTCATTTTGAGGTTATAATCTGGGCCTACAGTTTGCCACATTTACTTAGAAACTCTGTACTTTATTTGCCTGTCGGGCTGAGATTAAGAAAATACGCTTCTTTTTCAGTGGATAATGGATTCTGAACCGCAGGCGAGCTTTAAACCAATCGCCTCCCTTTGTCATATTGTCTCCTATATCTAAGTCCAGGTCAAGGCCAACGTCTAGCATTCTGAGAGGCGTATTATATATTTTTTATCTATACACTTGGAAATTAGACTCACGGTTTTAAACGCGGCTTAACTGCTCATTTAGGAGCAGACTGGGGATAATTTGGAAGCCCCAGGTTTGTCTCAGGCGTTGGGAGAAGAGTCTGGAGGAGACGGGGGGTCTCTTTCCTTTTGTAAACCGCTGAAAAGGAGAAAGCGGTCCAGTGGCAGCTGCGCTGCTTTTCCCCACTTGGGGGTGGTAGGCTCGCCTGCATCAGGCCTGTGTGTGCCTCTCTCTTTCTCTTGCTCTCACACACATACACATACACACTCACTGAGCTGGTGCTTTAATTACCACATGCGCACCCCCTGCCAGGGTACAGAGGATAGCTGCCACTGGACAAGGGCAGCAAGGCTTGGGTTGATTTACTACACTGTACGTTTCTTGTTTCCCCCCTCCGACGGGGGCAAACTGCTTCTCGTAATTACACAAGGCCTATTTTGAGGGGCGCGCTTCAGAAATGCGCTTCTCACGAGTCCAGATTGTGGACAGTCGCAGATGTAAACAGTACACTTCTCAAAAGGTTTCCTGGCCTGAGACAGAGGTCAGCTACTAGCGTGAGTGTGCTGGAAATTGTGTTGGTCTGCGGCACAAAAGGGCGACAGATAGGCTTCTCCGGGGGCCCCTTTTAAAAAACATGACCACTTCACGCCGCGCGCGGTGAATGCCACGGGCCGCTGTGTTTTCAGCCTCCAGCCTGTGGGGCAACAAAAGAGAACAAAACTGGCCGTATGGCTTCCTCACACTCGTCCAGCACTGTATGAATTCTCCAGGAGTGGCGTATTCGACTGTGGAGATGGGTTTCTTGTCAGACTGGCCTGCTTAAATGGCATTTGTTGACTTTTTGAAGCTCAGCCTTTTTGATGCTGCTGTTTAAAGGACTCTGGGGTATGGGGGGTATGGGGGGGGTCTCAATTCTCAATTCACTAGCTATAACCTACACCAAATAACTCAGTAGCTGTGTAAAGGTGGGGTTGATATGCTGAGGATGAGCAGGCGATAGGGAGACGTTGTTGTTGTTGTTGTTGTTGTTGATGAATCCTCTCAGTGTGGTTTATCTGCTCTAAGCTCGCCCCCCTACTGCTCCAGGCTTGTCCAAACCGCAAAGCTGTTAGCTAGCTAGCTAATTTCACACTGGACCACCACTTCTTTGACATACCCCCGAGTGAAAATACCCCGAAAAAGAAGACGACGACGTTACGAATCCCTCAACTTCGGCGACGGACCAACTCGCCCTGCTCGACTCGACTCGGCTCGGCTCGGCTCGGCTCGACTCGACTCGACTCGGCTCGACTCGACTCGTCTAGCCTCGCCACGTTGAAAAACACGAAAAACACGAGCAGAAAAGAAAGTTCGTATATTTAGAGAGGGATATTATCGTATTTAGGTCTTATTAGGCATTTCGTGGCTAAGCTGGACAGCGCTAGTCCGACCTGACCGGCGTCGTCGACCTGTGCGATTAACGGGTAACGGGTAACGGTCATCGCTCGCGCTGTTCACCACTCGCATTCAAACAGCGCCTATGGAGCCTCGCGCTCTCGCTCTCGCTCTCGCTCTCTGTCCGCGCGCGGTGCTAAACCTGCTCTACCTGCTCTGGCTACCTACTGTAGTTACCTACAGCCCACATGCAAACAAGCTCCAGCAGCAACACCAGTAACTGAGCTAGTTTGATATTTTAGGGGGGAAATCCAGTCCTGCTGTTTGTCAGACGCTCTGTCACCGCGCTGAGAGCAAACACGTAAGTTAGCTAGACTCATTAGACATAAGCAGAGCCGCCCGCAGAGCTAGATAGACAGATAGCTAACCTGGGGAGACGGATAGCTAGTGCTAGCTGTAGTGATGATGATAATAATAATAATAATAATAATTTTAGCTAGCTAATACTCTCAAACCTTATTTAGCTACTTAGATAATAAGACAGGACGTGAAATGTCTCCCAGTGACAGCAGTATAATGCATTTGAGATGGGAAGAAAAGCCGAAAAAAAGACTAAAACTGGCAAAAACGCCGAAAAAAAGTATTTTCAAGCTGAAATGCTGCGATTTAAGGGGATTAAGTTGCGGATTGTAAGTGTGTGTGTGTGTGGGGGGGGGGGGGGGGGGGGCGCAGTGTCTGTCCCTGCCATTGGGGATGGATGCTCACCGTCGAAGATTTCTGCAGTGATCTGGTGGAGCTGGTTGTATTTGTTGCTTTTTTTTATTATTATAAATTTTTTTTTTAGAAATAACGTGAAAAAATAACGATAGTGCAAAAAAAAAACACACTTACCTCTGATTCATTTATTAAAAAAAAAAAAAAAAAAAAAAAAAGAAAGAAACGAAAGAAATATCCTCAAAAAGAGAGAGAGAGAGAGCCAGCCCGTCAGCCCGCAGTATGTCAGTATTAATCCACCACGGCGTTAGAAAATGCCTCCAAGTCCGAAACAACAACAGCAACAAAATCACAGAAAGCCCAGAAAGTCTCAGCAGCAGCAGCAGCAGCAGCAGCAGCAGAAGGAGCTGCGGTGTGTGTCACTGTCTCCGCACATGTATTCACACACAAGCGCGCGAGCACATACACACACGCACGCACGCACGCACTCGCGCACACGCACGCACACTCTCTCACACTCCTTGGCAAAAAAGGGAGATAAAGGCTTGAGAGGATTCTTCTGCAGGTCTGCCCGGCTGCCTGGAGCTCACTATAAGTGTGAAGTTGCATCTGCCTCCAGCCCTGCCTCAACCCCGCGCTGACGTCACCCAGGGGGCGGGTCCCTGTGCTTTCCTCTCGGCCCCTCCCCTTTTTGTCGCGCCCCCCCGTCCCCCTCTTAGCTGAGATTCATGATTAGCGCGAGGCGGCCACTAGGGGGCGTACGAGCCAGCGAGATGGCCGAAGGTGGACCGCCCTAAAGAGCTCTGTCTGGAGTGGGCACTTCTTGTGTGGGTGCAGTGAGGGAACATCGCTCTAATCAGGTGTGTGTGTGTGTGTGTGTGTGTGTGTGTGTGTGTGTGTGTGTGTGTGTGTGTGTGTGTGTGTGCCTCAGGACAAAAACTGCCCACTCTTTCGATGGGAAAAAACAGGGCTGGTATGGATCAGCAACATGGATCTGAACCCAACAGCACACTAAAATAGACATTTGGTGTGGATCCCCATTCCCACCAGTTCTGTGTTTTAGTTTTCTGAGTGTCAAAATTTGGATTTAACGTAGTATTTCAAAACAATCACTTCCTGTTACCGTGACCTATAATCTGAGTTCTCAAAGTAGTGTCTGAACACTCTCGCCATTTTAAATTCACTGTAATTGTGCTTTTTACCTCACTAGCACTGGTCTAGTCTGACCAATCTGACAGTAATCACTCTCTCTGTGTTTATTACTGTTTATTACTCATATACAACAACGTCTATAGAGCTTAAAGATCTATATTACTCATATACAACAACGTCTATAGAGCTTAAAGATCTATATTACTCATATACAACAACGTCTATAGAGCTTAAAGATCTATATTACTCATATACAACAACGTCTATAGAGCTTAAAGATCTATATTACTCATATACAACAACGTCTATAGAGCTTAAAGATCTATATTACTCATATACAACAACGCCTATAGAGCTTAAAGATCTATATTACTCATATACAACAACGTCTATAGAGCTTAAAGATCTATATTACTCATATACAACAACGCCTATAGAGCTTAAAGATCTATATTACTCATATACAACAACGTCTATAGAGCTTAAAGATCTATATTACTCATATACAACAACGTCTATAGAGCTTAAAGATCTATATTACTCATATACAACAACGTCTATAGAGCTTAAAGATCTATATTACTCATATACAACAACGTCTATAGAGCTTAAAGATCTATATTACTCATATACAACAACGTCTATAGAGCTTAAAGATCTATATTACTCATATACAACAACGCCTATAGAGCTTAAAGATCTATATTACTCATATACAACAACGTCTATAGAGCTTAAAGATCTATATTACTCATATACAACAACGTCTATAGAGCTTAAAGATCTATATTACTCATATACAACAACGTCTATAGAGCTTAAAGATCTATATTACTCATATACAACAACGCCTATAGAGCTTAAAGATCTATATTACTCATATACAACAACGTCTATAGAGCTTAAAGATCTATATTACTCATATACAACAACGCCTATAGAGCTTAAAGATCTATATTACTCATATACAACAACGTCTATAGAGCTTAAAGATCTATATTACTCATATACAACAACGCCTATAGAGCTTAAAGATCTATATTACTCATATACAACTACGCCTATAGAGCTTAAAGATCTATATTACTCATATACAACAACGTCTATAGAGCTTAAAGATCTATATTACTCATATACAGCAACGCCTATAGAGCTTAAAGATCTATATTACTCATATACTACAACGTCTATAGAGCTTAAAGATCTATATTACTCATATACAGCAACGTCTATAGAGCTTAAAGATCTATATTACTCATATACAACAACGTCTATAGAGCTTAAAGATCTATATTACTCATATACAGCAACGCCTATAGAGCTTAAAGATCTATATTACTCATATACTACAACGTCTATAGAGCTTAAAGATCTATATTACTCATATACAACAACGTCTATAGAGCTTAAAGATCTATATTACTCATATACAACAACGCCTATAGAGCTTAAAGATCTATATTACTCATATACAACAACGTCTATAGAGCTTAAAGATCTATATTACTCATATACAACAACGTCTATAGAGCTTAAAGATCTATATTACTCATATACAACAACGTCTATAGAGCTTAAAGATCTATATTACTCATACAACAACGTCTATAGAGCTTAAAGATCTATATTACTCATATACAACAACGTCTATAGAGCTTAAAGATCTATATTACTCATATACAACAACGTCTATAGAGCTTAAAGATCTATATTACTCATACAACAACGTCTATAGAGCTTAAAGATCTATATTACTCATATACAACAACGCCTATAGAGCTTAAAGATCTATATTACTCATATACTACAACGTCTATAGAGCTTAAAGATCTATATTACTCATATACAACAACGCCTATAGAGCTTAAAGATCTATATTACTCATATACAACAACGTCTATAGAGCTTAAAGATCTATATTACTCATATACAACAACGCCTATAGAGCTTAAAGATCTATATTACTCATATACAACAACGCCTATAGAGCTTAAAGATCTATATTACTCATATACAACAACGCCTATAGAGCTTAAAGATCTATATTACTCATATACAACAACGCCTATAGAGCTTAAAGATCTATATTACTCATATACAACAACGTCTATAGAGCTTAAAGATCTATATTACTCATATACAACAACGTCTGTAGAGCTTAAAGATCTATATTACTCATATACAACAACGCCTATAGAGCTTAAAGATCTATATTACTCATATACAACAACGCCTGTAGAGCTTAAAGATCTATATTACTCATATACAACAACGTCTGTAGAGCTTAAAGATCTATATTACTCATATACAACAACGTCTATAGAGCTTAAAGATCTATATTACTCATACGCAACAACGTCTGTAGACTTGACAGACAAAATCTGTAGGCCTTAAAGACATCTGTAGACTTTGGAGATCATTTTGACTCATACGCAACAGTGTCTGTAGACATTAAAGACCTTCAATACTCATACACAGTGTCAATAGACCTTACAGACCTTTAATCATACACAACAATGTCTATAAACCTTTATTACTCTTACACAGACTAGAGTCTATACAGTCTATAGACCTTTTAGACCATTTTGACTGATGCAAAACATCTGGAGACCTTAAAGACCTACAAAACGCATACTCTGTCTATAGATCTACACTTAATCATACACAGCAGTGTCTGTAGACCTTCTAGACCATTTGTACTGATACACAACAGTGTCTGTAGACCTTCTAGGCCATTTGTACTGATACACAACAGTGTCTGTAGACCTTCTAGACCATTTTAACTCAAACACAACAGTGTCTGTAGACCTTCTAGACCATTTGTACTGATACACAACAGTGTCTGTAGACCTTCTAGACCATTTGTACTGATACAACAGTGTCTGTAGACCTTCTAGACCATTTGTACTGATACACAACAGTGTCTGTAGACATTCTAGACCATTTTAACTCAAACACAGCAGTGTCTGTAGACCTTCTAGACCATTTGTACTGATACACAACAGTGTCTGTAGACCTTCTAGGCCATTTGTACTGATACACAACAGTGTCTGTAGACCTTCTAGGCCATTTGTACTGATACACAACAGTGTCTGTAGACCTTCTAGGCCATTTGTACTGATACACACCAGTGTCTGTAGACCTTCTAGACCATTTTTACTCAAACACAACAGTGTCTGTAGACCTTCTAGACCATTTGTACTCACACACAACAGTGTCTGTAGACCTAAAAGACCTTTATTGCTCATACACAATGTTTATAGACCTTATAGAACATTTTACTCATATATATCTATAGACATAATATACCTTTATTACCCATAAACAACATCTGTAGACCTTATAGAACTTTTTTTTTACTTATATACAACCATGTTTGTAGACATTACTGACATTTTATACACATTTAAAACAACATCTTTAGAGCTTATAGACCTTTATTACACATATACAACGTCTATAGACTTTTAAGACCTGCTTTACTTATCATATACAACAGTGTCTGTAGGAGCCTCTTTGTGCTATGGTAGACCTAGTCTGCAAATCACACAATACAGCTAATGACACCACCTTATTGTTGTTATTTCAACGAAAGTCCAGTCCAGTGTAGTTATTAGTCAGACACTCTATCACATATAACCTTTTTCTTTGGGGTTTTAATTACTTGGTGTGTTACTTTGCTCTTTTATTATTTATCTTACTATTGGCATTCTTATTTTTTTAACATTTTGACCTAGCATTTTGACATAATGGCGTACTATGCTGAAATAATGAGTTATTAACTTTCAGGTAATTAAGTACTTGTTTCAGGGTAATAAGTTAATGTTTTGAAAACCTTTTACCCTTTGTAACCTGGAAGAGCTGAATTTCTGTTTTCATTTTATTTATTTTTCTTGTTTTAGATCAAAGTTTTTTTTGTTGCTAAGGTTATAGCCAGGCTTAGTGAAATATTTAGAACACATGTATTGCGTATATATATATATATATATATATATATATATATATATATATATATATATATATATTGTTCTATAAATATTGGACTATATGTAGTTTGTTACATATTGTCACTGTCTCACAAAAGCCTCATATCTCCAAAATGGCAGCTTTATCGGAGGAGGAAAAATCTCATCTTTTAGTGGAAGTCCATGTAAAAATATTTTATTCCAGGTCATACCTATTGGTCCATTCATCATGAAATTTTGACTCAATGGAAGTAACAGCTGGCACAGAAAGCTAACATTGAATTTTTTTGTGAAACAGTCATGATAAATATTTTGCATTATGTATAGGTAGGTACATATATACAGCATAATACATATGGCACGTATTGGTATGACCTCATGTTCTGCCATTGTGTAAAGACAAGTGTGTGTTTGCGAGTGAAAGAGAAAAAGTGAGAGGGCTGGGGGAGATAATCACATGTGGTTAATGAGAGCATGTGTGTCAGTGTGAACAAGAGTGAAATGCACTGTTATTTTCTGCGTGTGTGTGTGTGTGTGTGTGTGTGTGTGTGAGAGAGAGAGCTGTAAATTAACCTCTTAGTTTCAAGCATGCTGTGAATGTTTCTGTTCAGGAGGCAGGCATCTTGTCAGCTTTACGGCGCTCCTCAAGTATCAAATTGAGTCCAGATGGAAAGTTTGTGTTATCTTCACTTTGGCGCACACACACACACACGACTCAGACTCAAACACACACTGTGCCGCTACCCTTACAGATGGCTTGCGAAGACCCGTGCTCCTGGCTGCTCTAACCTGACCTGATCCGGGCGAATTGCACGCTAGGGTAAATGCAGTGCAACCGGCTAATTAGCGTTGTTCAAAATTCATTTAGAGAAGAAAGCTTGGAGTCATAATGCTGATGCCCATATTGCTTTGTCATCTCATTAGCTGCCTTGATGAAAAGCAGACACTTCTACTCAAGTGCTCAATCACATAATGATTATTTTCTTTTTGCCTCATGCAGCGTCCTTTGATATTCTATATCCTCATCTTACAAGTAGCCTCCGACAGGGCAGGTCTGGACTCAGACTCAGTCTGCTTTAGCTATTACAACAAGTCTTAATGGACCAGGCTGTCTTCTAGAAGACATGAAGATGTATCCACAGAGGAGCTTCCATGTCCTGATGTGAAACAGCATGCTGATGCTTTTGCCTGGCTATGTTAACTAAGTCCTTCTGTAGGGCAGCTTGGTCTTCACCTCCAATGCTTTGTGCATCAATGAATTGGCGCCGGTCTTCTGAATGGGAATCTATAGGCCTACTTTGTCCAAGCTTAATACACATCCTGCATACTGGAGGTACCTAGGGCTTTGGATTGATTCACTTTTGTCCTTTTCTTGAGGGTGTTTGTTTACTAAAATGGCTGTCGAGTTAAGCCCTGAACATCTGCCAGAAACACACTTGGGACAAAGTGGCCCACTTCTCTTTTATGCTTTTGTGTTTTGCCGGTTGCCCTGAAGTGTCTTTGCCCTTAAATTCAGAGTCAATGAATGACCTACACTACTGCTCGCATGTTTTTTCGATAATAGAAAAACATGTAAACACACTGTAAGCAGGTACAGATGCAAAATGATTAAAAAATGCTGCTAGTGCTCTACAGACTCTCCAATCATTAGCAGAAAGTTGCAAAAAGAAAGGTGTCCAGATTAGTATGCGGCGCTGTAGATGGTTCCAAAATAAATGAGAAAGCAGTATAGCATTGGGAATGATGTTATTCCAAAGTTCAAATAACTAAAATACATTAAAAATTATGCCTTTATTTTGATAAAGGAACTTTATCTAAATCTTTACTCAGGTAAAACCGTACTTCGGACAAATATGGAGCCAGCAAGGACATGCAAAGTCAGTGATGTGAAGCACCAAGTGCTGTTTGAGGACCAATATCATTCCCTTGTAGGCAATTTTCAGCTTGCAACATGTGAGTGAATATAAGAGTGAGTTCCAGGAGGTGCTGTACATCTACTAATGGATGACTGATGGGTGATACCAGTTGTAACACAAAGATTAGTTAGCATCAGTTGGATGTTTTAATAAGAGTGATCCTTTAAAATGCCCAGATTAGTGAGTGAGAAAAGGAAGAAGAAAATCTGACAGCTACTCAGATCTGTAAAGAATGCTTTGAGGGTCTAAATGAAAATGTAAATGTATTCAGTTTCACACACAAAAAGCTGTTTTCCTATTTTGGCACAATTTGTACCTGGTTGTTGTTCTTTACATTGTGTCAGAATTGATAAATTGACCAGTAGAAATGTCCCAAGATGACTTTCTCTTGTAAAGGTCCCATTTTGGACATACAAAGTTTTGGTCCAACAGCAACAATATGCAGACTGCTCATTTGCAAAGCATCATTACCTCAAGATGAATGCTTTCACAAGAAATGGCTGTAAACAGACTAATTCAAAGCAGCTCCAATGCTGTCTGGTTTCCATTATTTAAATCTCTGAATTATTACTGGATTAAAAAAAACGAATAGCTTTTATATGAAAACGAATTCCAAAGAGTTCACAGTCAGAACTAGCAAAAATAAAGCCACTTTTAAACATGCTTTAGCTTGCTTTTGCGTAACATGTGCTTTCTTGAGCAATTGGCAAGTAAGGCGGATTTTGAAGTGTGTGGCAAGTGACAGCAGCTCCAGGCATCATACTTTCGAGGCCAGAGGTGGAATATCACGGAACACTTAGAGGTGGCGAGAGGTCACCGCTGGACGTTACGGGCAATTCCCGTTCCCATGACTCTGGCCCTCGCGTTCGACCCTTTTCCTCCAGCTTTCTTTACCAAATCTAAGCTGACTCTGTCTGTCAGCAGCCTCTGATTGACTCTCAATCTTACAAAGGGCCCCAGAGGAAAAGCCAGGCTGGGTCCAGTTACCTCCGCCTCAGTAGTTGGTGGGGGAAGGAAATGTGCGGGCCGGATCATCTGCTGTTTCTCCTTCTCGTCTTTCCCAAAGATGCAATTTACTTTATCTGGCCCATCTCTGTGTGTTTTGACAACAGACACGGCTTTGAGGGAACTGCCTCCGTCTTCTGTCGTGTGTTAGGAGTGGGAAAGAGAAGAGCTAAGTTCGTTAAAGCACTTAATTCAGTTAAGTGTTCAAGGGCTTGAAGAACAGGCTCTGAAGGGGCAGATGGAAGAGGAATAAACATCGTCTGCATTGCAAGACGTCCATGCTACATTCCTGAGTGACCAGCTAAGGGATTTGCTCTAATTTGGGGTTTGTTAGAAGTTAGCGTTGCCCCTTGTATCTCAGTTGCTCATCTTAAATGAGAAACCCCCTTAATTAAATGGTCACTCCGGGTCGGTTGGTGCGAAATGCTTGGTTCTACCTAAACATGTCTAGTCTATGACGTAAAAGCCTGTACATTGTAGCTTATTGTAAGATGTTGCCATCATTAATACACATATACCAGCAGTTGTGTGGGCGTAGCATAGTGGCTAACAACACCACCTTCCGAGTGACGGACTGAGGTTTGTTATTTTGGCCAGTAGAGCACACCATGCTACATTAATAAGAGTCCTTGGGCAAGACTCCTAATGCTGCATTCACCTTCTTCTTACACAAGTATGTGAATGTAGCGTTAGGAGTCCTGCTCAAAACTCTCAACCCTTATTGGTGTAGGATGGTGCGGTTGCCAGGCTACACCTAGATACGAGCATCAGCTAGAAACATTTTTGGATGGCAAATAAAATGCTTTTGTACACATTATGATTCCTGGTTCCTGTTACCATCACTGTATCTTTTTCTACAGTTAACCATTGTGCACCGACCCATTTTCAAGGACTTTGTTTCCATCTCAGTCACTGAATCACTGAATCATTCAGCTACCAGGAATTCTTCTGTAGGTAGTAGACAAAACTAAGTACAATGAGGATGAAGAAGTAAAGTACTGAATAATGGAATAGAACAGAAAAAAGCACAGTACCCTGATTCCTGTCTCAATAATACATGCTGTAAGAAAATAATGCCCCTGCGACAGTTCTTTTCTTCTTCCAGTCAAATCTGATATTTGTTGTTTGTGCAACATCTGCCAACCTGTCACCACAGGTGTCATGGCAGAAAACATTGCACACGAGAGCATTATGTCTCCAAACATCTGAAGAGCAACATTTTCGACTAATAAGATGATTCAGAGGGAAAAATCAGATGGAAGACATATGCTAGCCTGTGCATGTGTCTGGTGCTTTGCCTAACACAAGCTAATTAGAACATGCTGAATCTGTTGGTGAAATAAAGTGGAACCTAGTGTAACGTAGCAGTGTGTTGGAGACTGTTCTTTCAGTCTACACACACACACACACACACATGCACACTTACCCATCAGGCCACACAGCAGCACTTTAAAGGTGCTTCAGGGCAGGCGGCGTGGCAATATGTTATTGGGATTGCGATAAATGATGCCTTCAACAATACAGTAACTGTATAAACGGTATAACAAGTAGTTGGTTGTATGTAAACTTTACTTAAATAGTGCAAATACAGAGTTGGATGTAGTAAAAAGGCATGATTTAGGTTGATCAGTTTCAGAAGATTATTGAATTGTGGGTTTAAGTCACAGAATTTGCTCTTGTATTATTGGAACCTCCCTCTTCATAGACATAACTCATAGTAGGAGCTATCCAGGCTGAAGTGTGGTCTCCACACGATGGGGTTAGTTTAAACAAGTGTTACCTCTAAGCCATCCAAAATTAGAGAAGTCTGTATTACCCTCATATAAATTCTGAAAAATATCATATAAATGTCATAAATAAAATACATCTCTTTTTTATTGTGCTGATATTTGGGGACACAGCCTCCTGATTTTCTCATGAACAGTATGTTTATAATTTCCGTTTTATCAGAGCACTGTAGGCTGCTTATATAAATCTATCAGTCTTGCTCTTAAACGATACACATATCTCATGGCCTTAGGTTAAAGATGGTTGCACAACTTTTCAGGGACCCACTGACCGTTTGACTAGAGAAGTCACCAAACCACATTTCGCAGCATCCTGTGGCACTGGCACTAAATCAAAAGTGCCTTTAGATCAAATCAGCAGCCATTGAGTTGTTATTGGGATTGAGCCACTGTTGAGCCAATGCTTCTTCACACCCTTATTAAGCTGCTGCCATTACTTACCTCACGTCTATTTTATGCCTGTGGCCAAATCTAAAATGAGTACAGCTGGTCTCTGCACTGCCTCGCTAGATTTATTAGTAGAATTGTTTTTCTTGGTATTATTGAATGGATCTGTCCATCCGGTGCTCGTATCTGATTAAATGCAGACAGGCCTGTGGATTGTGTGTGTAAGAGTTAGGCTATATATATATGTGTGTGTGTATGTGTGTATGTGTGTATATATATATATATATATATATATAATATATATATATATATATATATATATATATATATTTATATATATACAGTGCTGTGCAAAAGCCAGAGCCCTTGACATCAATTCAACTTTAATGACATTATATAATATATATATATATATATATATATATATATATATATATATATAATGACAAAATACAGGGATGTGCAGTGCAATGAAACACTGTTAGGCTTTGATGCAGAATCGGTAGGACATGATACAATAGTGCAAGGACAACAGACAAAACATGAGACGGGGTGCATAGAAAATAAGTACAAAGGCAATAAACAGGAAGTTCAGGGGCGTATGCTGAGGTAGAGCAGTTTGTAAACAAGTGTACAATGCAGGAATAAATATCCCCAGAATCCCCAGCTCATGTACAGGAGTTCCAGAGCTATAAACATACAGTCCATGAGCTCGTGGACTTCAGTGTGGAAACATACTTCATTTCCAGTCGATTGTTGACATTTTCTGGTAGCAAGTAATCCCAAACGCATTGAGTGATGTTGACGTCTGGACTCTGGGGTAGTTGGTCCTTTGCTCCGTGAACAGCAGCAGGTGACTTTTTTGTTTGATCTGCAAACGTTCTTCTTCTTTGCCTGTTTGCTTTTCTCAGTCAGAGCTTCTTGATCAGCTCTACGTTCGGTCAGACTCAAGTCGTGTTCTCACAGTGGACGGATGGACAGAAACACCTGTGGATGTTTTGAGATCTGAAGCGAGAGTGGGGCATTTCTCTCCACTATAAAAGATGAAAGCTCTAAGTGCTGTTTATCTGCTGGGGCAGTTGTTTGTGGTCCACCAGGCCTTGCATGGGTAGTAGGGGTCTTTGACTTTTTTTAGTTTTCCCCATTTTATTGTGTATAGTCCCTTCTGAAATATCTCCTGAATAATGAAGAACTTGTGGTTAATAGTGATTTTGGCTAGAAACGAAAAAGGACTTTTGCGCAGTACTCTACAGTAATCAGTAATAACAGGTTTAATATTGTAAAATTGATACAGTGGAGTAATCACCTTCAGAGTAATGCACCACAATGCATCAATGCATTTTGACAACCCTACTATGAGTGTGTGTGTGTGTGTGTGTGTGTCAGCATTTGTTCTTATATAAGTTGCTCAGATGGGAGGTACATGCTAGTCAGCATTTATGTGTGGTGTTGTCACTCCTCCACTGTCAAACACCATATTGAGCATGTAGGTGTCAGCACATTGTACAGTATGGCTGACGGGATGGGTCCATTGTCTTCTTACATGGGACTCCGCCTCCCAGCTTACAGGACGTCCCTGCTGGTGGGCATGACATCCCCTCTCTTTTCTTTTTTTAACGCAGTTTCCATATGTTGAGGCTTAACTCACAGACTCTCTCCCTCTCCCTCTCTCCCTGGAGACCGAAAAAAAAAAAGAAACCCCCCAACAAGCGCGGCGGCCTGGAAGAAAGTGACTTCCTGCCGTTTTTCAGGCCTGCGTATTTGTGCAGGACGGCCGAATCCTCACAAGAAGCCCTCTCAGCTTTGCCCCCCTCCCTTTCTTCTTCCCTTTGTCTCTTCTGCTTGTTTTTCTAAGTCTTCCCTTGTCTTTAGCATGGGGTTAAAGGGGGGTATTGATAGGGGGGAGGGGAGGAGGCTGACTTGTCAACTGCGTGGAGACCTCTGGACCTCCCGTAGCTTAATGAGCTTTGAAACAATGCCCTCTGATCAGATTAGAAAAAAAAATCCCCCCTCCCCCTAAGAGCCCGGTCTTTTAGGCCTATCAGCAAAGACAGCAGATAAAAGATGCCATCAGTATACAATGGCTTCCCAGTCTCACCACTCCGCAGTAATGTAGCTCGCTGGAGCGCCTCAGTCATTCTCCACCCTGTAATTGGTTTACTGTTTCAGCCCTAAATCTGTAATTAGCCCGCTCACAAGTCACCCTCATAACCTTTAAGGTGTTTGCAGCCTTTTCTGCCTTGAACAATGGCCGCTATTTTTCCTTCATGATTTGAATTTTAAAGGAGTGAAAGCCTGTGGTTGAAGAGCTTGGGGCTTGTTTTTTTTTTTCTTCCTTCGTTTGATGGAACACTGCATCTAACGAATGTTATTGATACCTGTCAAGATGAGCATAAGCTTTCCTTACTTTTGATGACAATGGACTTTTATTCTTTGCTATCAAAGGAATCTTGCTTGTGTTTTGAGTTCGGACAGGAAGTAATCGTTAACGCAATCAAGCGTTGGAGTGTCTGAAGGCACACATGGAAATGATAGATCAGCCTGATACAGGAGTGTTATTTGTCCTGGAGGACATTGTCCTTTACCGTAACTCTGGACATCTGGATTCATCTCAGGAAGTGAGGAGGTTTACCAGGGCGACTTATTTATTTATTTTTGTAAAACAATAGACACCACTGTGCATCTTTGCCAGTTGATTGCTGATATTCTTGCATGCATTTTTTCTAAACTTTGGATGACCTTAGGAATAAAATGTTTGTTTGTTTTTTTATTTATTTATCTTTACAGAAGAGATGACTCAAATGCTACTCACCATTAATAGCAGATGTTTTTAGGCCTTGAAGTAGTACAAATTTACATAAAATTTGCTTTTAGCAATATATTAAGGACTTTTTTGTAATATCCTTCAAAACACAGTTAGGAAACAACAAAAATGCAAAATGTCCTAAATGCAGAAATGGTAGAAATGTAGATCTGTGGTTGTGAATGCAGAGCAAAAACATTATCAACAGGTGGCCTCAAAACAATATTTCCCAGTGACATTACTTAAAATAATACTCCATTTGAAGAAAGGTTCAACAGTGACAATCGCCTGCATGCCCGGGGCAAGCAAAATGCAACGTTGGGGCAGCGGCACAAAAAGATCACTTGCCAAGTCCATCCTAAAGTGGGGGTGCAGTGTGTTAACAGAACAATATACAAACCAATGGTCTTAATGGTATCAAGATTGGGCAAGTTGGTGGAAAAAGGTTAACATATTTAGATGTTCTAGAGTTTCTACAGGTCTTTTAGTGATGCAAAGTGGGGGGCAGAGCTAAACCTTCACTAAAACGGCTCACTTCTAGGAATCAGAGCTAGGCAGGCGGGGCCGCATCAACAAAACAGGCTGTAAACAAACCTGTTTCTGTTAATTTTAGACATTTTTATGATTACACTTTAAAAGAAGAGATGCTAGATGTGTAGTTTATCCAAAGTCCTAATTAAAAAAGATGATTCGCAGGATTAAAAGCCTCATATCCCTGGATCTTCCTGTAATGTCTTGCCTTAATATGTTGATTTGAACTTACTTGTTTATAGTAAAAGTGTCCTTGTGGCCAAGAGGAACGCCAGTCAGCTTATTCAAGCATGTTTATAGCATTATCCTTTCAAACCCGTGCTGTTTAGTCGAATTGTCATTTTTGTCTCTCAGCCCTTCTTAAATAAGTGGAACTGTTATTCACAGCTGTTTAACAGCTTTCATCTTTAAGCACACCAACACACACACACACACACACACACACATACACTTAAAACCACAGTACTTTACGGTAACACATCTGCTGTGAATCAGTGTGCTGGAAACAGACAAGGTAGGCCTATTGTGCATTCATTTGCTGAAACACGCACTCCAAATAAGAGTCTCGAAGCCGCGATTGTGATCTATCTCACCTCCTTGTTTTGGGTTCATAGTCAGTGAATGTGGTCTTGTTCATTTAGTGTTTTTAATCTGCAGAAATCAGAAGTGGTTCGTTTTATGAAATATAATTTTATATTTATTCTTACAAGTTTGACATTTTTTTCAAAAGAGGCCCTACACTTGTTATTTTAGTGTCAGGATGTTTTGTAGTGCAGTGCATTTACTGCATTTACATTTATGCTGTTTGGCAGAAGCTCTTATCCAGAGTGACCTACAGTGCTTACATGTGCTGTGTTGTCCACTCACAAAATGCTTTGTCCTTAATGTGCTAGTGTCAATAATCTAGAGTCCAAAGATACTTTTGAGCAAAGATATTGTCAGACACGAGTCAATACTGGTATCTAGATAAGAGATGCACAGTACCTCATGCACTGAGGATAGCCTTGAAACTACAAGATTCAATTGATTTCAATTCAATTCCATTCAATTGAAATTTAGCCAATAGTAAAGTAAGTGCAAATGTTACAGCTTACCCCCCTTCCCTGCTGGGGTGAATTGTAACACATGGAGGAACTAGTTCTGTGACTAGACTGTGGCTAGTCTAGGGGGCCAGTGGTGGCTCAGCGGTTAGAGCGTCAGGATATCGATAACAGGGTTGTGGGTTCGATTCCCGGGCTTGGCAAGCTGCCACTGTTGGGCCCTTGAGCAAGGCCCTTTACCCTCTCTGCTCCCCGGGCACTGGAGTTGGCTGCCCGCCGCTCTGGGTGTGTGTGTACTCACTGCCCCTAGCTCACTAGTGTGTGTGTGAGTGTGTGTTCACTTTACCTTTAGTAGTTTAGTAAATCAATGCTAATTCCTTCAGTGCAGTTTTGTACTGCATAAATCATACAAGATTTAATCTAAATACATACAAATGCAAAACAAAATAAATGATTGTCAATCGTTTAGCTTTCTTGGTCAGCTTTCTTTTGACCACAAAGTGGAAGAGCTAGCATCAGGATGATGACTCTATATTTGTAAATATATTTTATATACATGAGATCTTATATACTATACTTATATACCACTTCAATTGAAACCCCAGTTCCCAGCCACTAACTAGGTCTCCCCCTGTCTCACAATGCTAACAGTACCACAAATGTGAAGGCTAGCATGTGCTACTTCCAAAACCCGTCATGTGCCACCACATCTGTTCCAACTGGCCATCTCAACATCATTGGACAGCTGAGTGAGATTTCTGGAGAATATTACTTTCCAATTCTGTTAGAGGGGAGGTTCATCTTGGATGGGACATTCACAAGTGATGAAGCCCACAATCCTGATTAAAAGGGCCAACGCTTAGATGGTCGCTGCACTCAGGGACTCCCTGTACAGTAACATTTTAAAAGGAACCTGTTTCTCTGTCAGTTTCTGTAACAGCTTCAATGGCCTTATGTCATTTCCCCAAGCTAAAGTGTATTTCTCATGAATGCAATCCAGTGTTTCTTCCTCTCAGGTATCTTCACAGATCACAGTTGGAAGAGCAGATGAGATATAAATAGCCAGATTATGAAAGAGTGCTCAGATATCGAGCTCTTCACCTTCTGTAAGCAGCCGTTCTAGCCACTTACCCCTGTTTCTGCGTTGTTTCATTTGCCATTAATAATAAGTGAAAACCTTTTTGAGCTGAAATGCGAGATGAAGCGCTAAAGACTTTTCTGAATACGGACAATTACCACTGAGACATTATCAACCGCATGCAAGCCGAGGATGGGCCCTCCCTATAATCCCTAGTGCTGCTAGTAGACATTCAAATACCTGCGAGGAGGAAAAAGGGGGATTATTGTCGAATTGCCTCTGTCCTCTGCTCGGTCAAGCAAGCGAGTGACCTGCTGCTTTGAAAACGCAAAGCAGTGAAACCTTACCCCTTTCTCAGATCTAGAGGTGTTTTTCCTCACGCCTCTGAAACGTTTGAGTGCTGCCAAAGATTCTGGGCTCAGGACTCTGATGCATTGTATCAGGTGTTGCTTTCCTCTTTGTCAGGCTCCAACTCAAAAGAGAATGGCAAAGGGGGTTGACGACAGATTAATGAGAGAAGGAAAGTTCTGTCAGCATTGCAGCCATGTGTTACGGGCCTCTCTTTCCATTAGCGACTGTCAGTTCTGTCAGTACTGCCAGGCCTGGTGCGGGTTCCTCCACGTTCCTCCACCTTCCTTTTGAGTGCAGAGTGAAGAGTGGTTGAAAGTGTTGTGTCTCATTGGAGGCCGGGGCCGGGTGGCTTCCTGAGCTATATCCCAAGTTCAACTGTAGGTTTTTATCTCATTTTAACCTTTAAATGCATGTGCGTTGCCTGTTATCAGATCAGTCATTGACCGTCTTATCTAGTAAAGCTACTAGGCAATTATTTATCTGTCCATCGATGGAACAGGTCTACTACTGAATAGATATTATTTGAGTGGTGGACCACTGTCAGCACAGCAGTGATCTCAAAACAGTAAGCATGTTCATCAAGGTTTGGTTTTAGTGCTGTTTTTCAGCTTATCATTCAGAAGTCTGTCACACCGGCATAACACAAGTGAAGAAAAAAGAGTGCTAATCAGCTAGCATGCAAACTTTGCAATGTTTAACATGCCTGATCAGCATAACTAATTAGCTTGTGAATGACTGCTTTGGCCATGAGCCTTGATTTACAGCTGTGGTGTATAGCCTCTAACCATTAACCATGAACTTTTCATATATCAAGCCAGTTTAATTCTGAGGGATAAGATGAGGTTGAAAACGGTCTTGGAACAGAAGTTCGAAGCCTTGGTGTAGTCATGGATGATCAGTTATCGTTAACTGGTCATGCAGATTTCTTCTGTACAACATCCGGAGACTTCAAGACTTGACTACTGCAACTCTCTTCTGGCTGGTCTCCCTTTACCCTTCAATGTCCTTATAATCAGCCATGTTACTCCACTGCTGCGTTCTCTTCACTGGCTTCCTGTAGCTGCCAGCATCAGATTCAGAACCTTGACACTGGCCTACAAAGCCAAGAACGGACCAGCCCCACTGTACTTGATGGCAATGGTCAAAAGCTGATCTACACCAAGAGCCCTTCAGGCTTCAAGTACGACTCGGCTCGACCCGCCATCCCTCAAAATCAGTGGAAGACGAGCGTCCAGGCTTTTTTCTGTCCTGGGACCAAAGTGGTGGAACGAGCTTGCCCTGGGTGTCCGAATGGCCAAGTCGCTCGCTGTCTTCAAACGCAGACTGAAGACCCACCTCTTCAGAGAATACTTGGGCGAATAGAGTGGTCATCTTACTGACTTGTGTTTAGTAGTGTCTAAACTTTCTTTAAATATTTGAGGTTATCCTTGGGTAAATAGCAAAGCACTTTTGTAAGTCGCTCTGGATAGGACCGTCTGCTAAATGCCTTAAATGGAAATGGAAATGGAAAACTGGAATTAGGACTTTTGTTGCTGTATAACCCTACATAAATGGTGTAAATGGATCTCGGAAAAATGAAATATGCAAAAAAATGCAAACATATAAGTTGCGCTAACATTAAACACATGGTATAGCTATAGTTTAAATACTATTTTATGCTCAAACCAATACAAACAGGATTAAATTGTATGGTTTGTATGGTTAAAGTATGGTTTTAGTACCTGACATTGTGATACTGTACTTGGTATTGTTGGTAAAAACTCAAATTTCTGGGACTGTGACAACCCTACAGTAGCCTAGGTCAGAATGCACTTAAGAGGTACTTACTTTGTGGATGCTATACTTACAAAAAACAATCAAAACAAACAGAGGTTCATTAGTGGTTCAAGAGAAAAGGATGGATCTATCTGGAAATTAAAGAGACAAGGCAGTAGAGTTAAAATCGTTTACCATATAGCAAACACCACTGAAGGTGGTTAAGACTAATTTCTTTCATACAGACGAAGCATAACATAAGCATAAGGAATTATTGATGGCACTTCAAAATATTCTTCACTCCCAGCCTGTTTTTTTTTTTGTAGTTTTTTTGCAGATGGGTTGCTAAAAGCGGGCTTTATGAGGATGCACGGGTTTGCAGATGTAAGATCGTTTTTCTGGCTCTCACAGGCTGATTATGATTATGCCGTGGGACGAGATTCAATCCTTGGCCATTAGCATAGTCCGCCGCTGGGAAACAGAGGCTCCTGCTAACTCGACACTCAAAGAGAAGGTCAGGCTAATAATGCGAAGATGACATTTCCCACTGCATGTATAGAGTGGGAATTACAGTCGTGCTGAGATTGGTCAGGATAAAAGAAGTCAAAAAAAGAGAGAAAAGAAATCACAGGCTTTTTGGAGTGGATGTGCTTGCATGTAGGGGGAATGCGTGTATGGCTCGCTGTCTCTCCTGGGGGGTATCGTCCATTTCTGTCAAGCCTGTTGTTTTTTGCTCAGTTCCTTGCTGTACTTTACATGTCTTAGCCTTGGTCAAAAGAAAGGCCCATTAGCATCAGAGGAAGCGCACTGCCTTCTAAGCCGCCCCACTGCCAGGGAGGGAGATGAATGGGCAGGAGGCATGTGGTGGGCTCTTAAAGAAGTAGGGGAGGAACGGTGGCAGTGCTGGTGTTGAGGTGGCTCTTCTGTTCTTCTGCTTTTGGCGGTGATTTATGCTCATTTCCTTTCTGCTGCTGAGTCGGCGGTGCCTAGACCCCCCCCCCGTGCTCTTCCCTCCAGACATGGAATTGTGTGTTAGGGGAGGCTGGGTTTGGAGCGTGAGTATGTGTCTCCTCCTACGCTGTAGAGGCAGTCAGAAGCAGTTATCGTCTCAAACATTGGGTACTGGATTAGTCAACAAAGGAGGAGATGAAATGTGGGTATATGGAAGTGTATGGAAGCTTAACGTGTTTGAAAAGTCCTCAGTGAAAACGCATTTTCCCCAATGGGCAAGCGTCTGGAGCCGAAGAGGGATCCGTAATAATTGATTTTTTTAAGAACGTTGGGGGACAAATATGTAATTAACACAGAAATGACCCTTTTCTTGCATGCGTTTAGTTAATACCCATTTCCATACCCTTAAACACAGTGAATATAAACCAGGAAAAGCAAAAGGGAACATGCTGTCTTGTCTTCATGACTGCTAGGATTTTCAGTAAGGCTGTGTGTTTTGAGGACGTGCGAGGCAGTTCAAGACCGGCAGATGACAAACAGCTCTGAGTAAGTGAGTGAGTCTGGAACGATCCCTGGATGCCTTTACAGCGCTGCTGCGCAGACTGCTGATTTAAAATGGAAATGGCTCCCGTCTTGGCACGTACAGTGGGCCGATTACAAACGGCTGGCCGGCCAACTAAATGACAGATGGTTCACACCCATTTTGTGCGTGTGCGCTTGTGTGTGCGTGCGCCTATGCGTGCGTGCCACTGCAGACAGCTTTTGCCAGCCGCTTCTCTCATTTGTGTAAAGGTCATTCCTCAAATGCTAAAAATGTCAGGCCTCTCTTTTCTTCTCGCTTTTAGCAACTCAATCACATTATATGGTGTAGCCCCACCGTCCGAAACTTGTTAGGCCCTTCGCCCCCCTTCCTCCGGTCACCTCACATCTCACCTCTCCACACAGAAGAATGGTTATGGGGCAGTGACGGCGTATTTCACTGTGCTGTAGCACTTCCTCAAGCTTAGGTGTTACTGTTAAAGCAATAGTTAAGTCAAATTCCCACAAAATTCCCTCTACCTCACCCAAACGTAGTTGAAGTCTTTCCTTAGACACTGGAGCAACAAGGCTGACGTAGGTAACAGGTAATGAAAGCTTGTACAGTTGTCAAACAAAACAATTAAATTGCAAATTAGGTTTATTTGGGAAATGTCCAAACTTTCAGCTGTTTACAATCAACCAATCAAACAACTAATAGAACAAGTGCTTTCTCCCAATTCAACACTAAATGCCACATTTAATGATGGCTGCAGTCTCAGAATTATTCCACCCCTTCATGTTAAGTGTATGTAGTACTTAGTAGAACACCGTTTTGCTGTTATGACTGCCTGCAAACATAATGCACAGCCAGGCACCAGCTTCTGGCAGCCTTCCTTAGGAGTCTCAGCCCATTCCCCATGGCCAGTTCATTAATATTAATGGGCTGCTGCAACCACCTCATTCAAATCCCATCAAAATGTTTCTTTGAGGTTCAAGTCAGGCGACTGTGGCGTCCACTTCAGAATCTTCCAGGACTTCTTCTGAAACCAAGCCTTGGTGGACTTTGAGGTTTGCTTGGGATGACTGTCCTGCTGGAATGTCCAATGATGCACAGGCTTCCTCACAGAATGCATGATGTTTTCTCCTTGGATTTCCTGATATTTGATTGAATCCTTCTTGCCCACCGCACACTACAGGTTTCCAGTGCCAGAGGAAGCCAGAAGCCCAAAACTTCAGTGGAGCGATGAAAAAAATGTGAACTTTTCAGATAGGTTTAGATCAGCAGGAGGAGCGAAGCGGACTCTGAAAAGTACACCCACCTTGCTTTCAGTGAAGCATGGCAGTTCCTTGGTGTTGGTCTTGGGCTGATTTGCCATTGCCCATGAGGAATGTGCTAAGAGTCCTCAGGAACGCTGCCAGAAGGTGGTGTCTGGCTGTGCATCACATTTGCAGCTGGTCAGAACAGCACAAGTGTGCCACTAAGTACTAAAGACACATTGGCATTGGGAGTTCAGTAACGTTTGCAGCTGTAGCCTGCTAGTTAGCATCATGTGTCGAGCTGGCAATGCAGTTTGTGGACCGGTAACAGCACATGACAGCACATTGGCATGAAAACATCAGTGGGAATTGAAAAATCTGACACGCACAAAGAAAAGCATATTGCAAGAGTAGGCTAATCAAATGTCATCAGTTTCAGACCACGAAAAGGAAATGATGTCACTGTTCCTCTATGTTGGCCATTGATACAATCCAGACTACATTAAAAATAGTCGGGTTGTTGGGGTTAAGGTGATTATGCTAATTCAACATATGTCTATACTAAATAAGACAAATTGAAAAAACATCATTATAAGCAAAAAGTTTTGGGTTTCTTGCATCCACCCAGTGTGCTGGAGTCCCCCGAATGTCATTCTTCTGTTTAGGGGAGAAGAGGGGGCTTTCGAATGAGACTTCTCTTAACCCCTATAGGATTAGCGCTCATGCCTGCTTTAGCACGGCTCAAAGGGAAACATCCCCTTGCAGGTTTATTGCTCTAAACCAGGGCTAAAGGACGGACCCAGACGAGACTGGAGAGTCTAAACAAGTCTCAACTAGGTAAATAGCACTTGGAATTAGCCCTTAGACGAGTGCAGGTTGAAGCACCAGGGCTGGAATAACATCATGGAAGTGGTACGCTTCTGTTTGCTTGTGTTTGCACATTATGTGTCCTCTTGTCCTCTTTTGTTCCTTCATGCTCAGCTGAGTAGATTCAAATAAAAGCAGCCCCTCAGCATTTTTTATTAGATGTTTTCTTTTTTATTTATTTATTTTCCCTGCTTCGGAGGGGACAGTCGCATCGTTCCCATTCCCCTCAGGACTTTTAAAGCCAGTGTTTTGAGAAAGTGTGTTCTCCCTGCAGCGTTTGACCCGTGCGGCCTGCTGTTTGGCCAGCCGGAGCCGGCGACCGTGTGTTAACAGCACTCGTGCCTCTGTGAGTGGTGAACAGCGTCTCTGTGGTGTTGATTCAAGACGGCCGCTGACATTCCCCCCCTCCTGCCATGTTTAGCTTTCGCCTGACCGCTGAGAAAACACATGCTGACAGGACAGCAACAGGTGAGGGGTCCGGCACGCTCAGCTAGATTACGTCTGTGTGAGTGCTGTGGCTTCACCGATGTATCGTTTAGCTGATAGCATACATAGTAACTGGTTGACGGACAGTGATTTGGATGCATTACCTTATTCTCAAAAGACATTTACTACACTAGAAGTCTAGAAAACTTCAGCAGTGCAGTTTTACTTTAAGTTTACTTGGGCTGTTCAGGGTTTGGTGAAAAGCCTACTGGGATTTGGGCTTGTATACAATTTTTATTCTGACATACATAGAAATACACTAGTAACACCCAACCAACCACATGGAGTACAACAGCAACCAACAATAGCAATAACCTGGAATTCTATAGAAACTATAGAAATCAACCACCCAGCAACACCATACCAGCCGGTCAAGAGTTAGAATTTCCGGTGGCGTCACATTAGATGGTTTATGGTGGAATCTCCATTCACATTGACTGCAGTCTGAGGTAGGTTACTGCTGTGGACACTGATCAGAGATCAGGAGTGTTGTGGAATACCATGTTACTTATATCCACAGCCTTCCAGAGAAGAGGACTTGTGTATATGATTGATGGAGCAAAATCTCTGCTCCTACCACTTTGTTATGAAGGTCTGGTGAAGTGAACGCTTCGTGCTTGTGAGGCTGTCAGGTAAGCCTAAGAACTAACCTGAGAGCCTCACAAGCACTCAGCGCTTCTGCTTCATCACCAAGCCACTTCTCTGGGTAAGGCTGTTGGTCTGGTTGGTTTCCCCTTCACAAAATGATACGTGGGCAGCCATCGCTGTGTCACCCGGGGAGCAGAGAGTGTTAAGGGCCTCGCATAAGGGTCCAACAGCGGCAGCTTGCAGAGCAAATGTATCGAACCCACAACTCAGCAGTCCTCAATAGCCCGGTGCTCTAACCGCTGAGCCACCACTGCCAAATATTCTGTTTATTTGAGATCGATTTGAGATGTTGGTATTAGTGCCGGTGTTTGTGCATCAGTTGGGCCCTGGTGAGTGTGTGTTCCAGGATATCCAGCCAACTGTTCCTCCTGTTTGCTCAGTGTAACAGTGTTTAGGCGTGGCCGTATGCTGTGCTGCCGTCCTCTGTGGATGCAGGTGCTTCTGTCCCAGCGCCGTCTCCCCCCGCTGAGGAAGAACCTGGATGCATGAGCCTCGTTTGTTTGTTGTTAATGTTGAGCCGCAGCGTCGCGGCTCTGGTGCGACAGGAGGACGGGCTTTATGGATATTATGCGCCCGAGGAGGGAGCGCCACACACAGCTGCGCTTGTACGCTCACTCACACACTTATCCCATCATTCCCTCCTTATCCAATCACAGGCCGCAAAGCCATCAATCTGAGTGCCGGCAGGTAGGCTAGCTGGGAGGGTGTTAAGGGGGGTGGTGGTGTAGCATCTCTCTCTTTCTTGCACTCTCTCTCTCTCTTAACTTATTACTTACTTGTCTACATGCTTCTCTCTTTCTCTTATCCATCTTTCTGTCTCGCTTCATCCTTTTCCATTCTTCTCTCCTTCAGTACTTCTGTGTCTCTCTCTCTCTCTCTCCATTCTTCTGTTTCTCTTTCAATATTTTTCTTTCTATCTTTCACTGTCTCCCACTCCCTCTCTCTCTGCCATGTCCTTGTTTTTTTTTCTCCATTGTTCTTCACATGCTTCTTTGTCTCCTCTCCGTTCTGTCTTTCTGTCTCACCCTGTCTCGTCCTTTTCCATCTCTTTTTCCGCCTCTCCTTATTCTACTGCCACTTTCAACATCCCTCTCTCCATCTATCTCTATATCTCTCTCTCTCTCTCTCTCTCTCTCTCTCTCTCTCTCTCTCTCTCTCTCTCTCTCTCTCTCTCTCTTATTCTGTCTCCCTCTCTCAGTCTCTTCATTCTATTTCTCCTTCAGTATTCTTTATCTATATTTCGTCAAGAGCGAGAAGTCCAAGTGACAGCTGATCAGCTTCATCTTTGGACAGGCAAAGGTGGCAATATATGTCCATTGCAAAAACAAGGTGGCGAGTGGGGCTGTCTGTGATGCCACAAGGACGCTCTCTGGAATGGTCCGATTCAGGATTTTTTTATTGATTTTCAGTTTTATAAAAGTACGTAAGATACAGAGGCCTTTAGAGGAGTGTGGTGCTTTTATTATCTTTATGATATATATATATATATATTTTAATGTCATTTAAGATGGCAGTGTGACAGCTGACAGCTGGTTTAATGGAAGAGTCGGTTTAAGTAAAGGATTGTCAAAAGTCTGTATGTTCCTCTCTCTCCTCCTCTTTTCAGCTTTCACTTTTCTCACCTCATCCTTTTCTGTCATCTTTTTCAATCTCTCTCTCCTACGCTGCTCCCTCTTTCTCTCTCATTCTCTTGTTTATTTATCTCGCTTGTTCTTCTCCTGTTCTCCTCATTTTCTCTCTATGTCCCTTTTCCTCTCTTTCACTTGTTCTCTACATTTGTTCTCTTACTTCGTCTCATTCGTCTCTCTTCCCCTGTCTTCTTTCTTTCAATCTATCTCATTCTTTGTCTCCATCACTCTGTCTCGTCCAATCTCTCTCCATCGTTGTGTCTCTCTCTCTCTCTCTCTCTCCCTCTTTCTCCCAGTCGAAACATCACAGCGCTAAATTTCACGCCTGTAGCGTCTCCCTTGAGTAGAGGGAGAGGTAGGAGGAGCAGAGGAGTGTATGAAAGCTGGAGAGTGACGTTTTGCGGCCGACGAGGATTTCATCACCTCCTGTTTTTTCTTTTTTTGGGGGGGGGGGGGGGGGGGGTGGCGGTGGTGATGTGGAGGATTTGGATTTGTTTTTTGCTTTTGTTTTGATTTATTTATTTATTTTCTTCTTTCATTTCATTTCCCAGATGCCAGGTGCGAACCACACCTGCAACGGAGAGGCTGTCTTCTTCCACCTCAGTTAATTGGAGTGCAGTATCCCCACTAATGAATATTCTCTTCTTGGCTCAGCATGGAGCATTACTGCAATCCCAGCGAGCTCCCGAGGGATCCGTGCTCGTTCCCCCTCTCGCGCTCCTCTCCTCAAGCGTCCATGCAACCCTTCTCAACCATATTATCACAAGAGCCTGTTATCGATTGTTCATATCATCTTAAATTGCTTCCTGTTTGTGTGGCTGTGGGGAGGGGGAGGAGGAGAAAGTGAGGTTATTGTATGTGTGTACTTAACATCGTATGAATAGCTGTATAGTTAGCATGGCTTTTGAGAAGCGTACTGTGCAAAGAAAAACAGTTTGTAGGTAGTTGTGTAACTGTAATAATGCTGGAGAGGATCTGGAGGAAGAGTCTTTGTTAAATAACTCTGAGAAAATATGAGCTGTGGAGGATGCTCGTGAACTCCTACCACTGCACGGTCAGGAGTGTCTTAACACGTACGTTAAAAGTGCATTAGCAGAGGAGGATGGTTCCTCTCTTGGTTCCTTCAAGTGTTTCTTCCTCTGCTCTCAGAGAAGGAGCTTTTTCCTGCCACCGTTTCCCTTCAGGTATTCATACCTGGATCACCTTCAAACAGAGCCTACAAACGAATTTATCTGGACCTGAATATCAAGCCAACATGCATGGGCATGGGTGGAATGTGGGCTAGGTAGGTTCCACGTGAGCATGGGCTCTGACTGGGTTTTGTACATGTGTTCCCAAATGGGCCCCATCATTACAGCCCACCTTAATCTTACATGGGTCCCATCTAAGCTCCATGTGCAGTGTAGTGTGCAGTGGCGCCCATGTTTAACCCTTCCTGGCCAAAACTGTTTGGTTCTTAGTTGGGCTACCCAGACAGGCCCCACAAGGGCATGTTATATGAGTGGTTTCAAGAACTAACGTTGAAGGGTGCTATTGGGAAGCATACTTTCCATTTTACAAAAAGCGAAAGAACCTTTTGGACCTTTACTCCTTCTTTGAGAAGATGAAACTGAAACAGGTAGCTGGAACAGGAGGTGAAACACAGAGCTTGGACATCTGTCGCTCAGTTCAAGCTGTGTTTGTTTGAACATGAATGTGGCGTAAGAAAAGTGGCAAGGACAAAGTAATCCGTCTTGTCGGTTATGCCACCCATAGAAACATTAGTACCTGGTCAAGGGAGTACACATCACCCCTCCCCTCCAATGTAGCAGTGCCATAAACCACTAGATAACATCGATTTGAGATTATTAGCGCCAAGCCATAACTGAGTAGTGAGAGCTGTTGCTGAGGAGATGCTGTACAAGAGCTTCACTAGGACCACAACTGGGTCCCATCATTACAGCCCACCTTAATCTTACATGGGTCCCATCTAAGCTCCATATGGGGCAGTGGTGGCTCAGCGGTTAGAGCGCTGGGATATCGATAACAGGGTTGTGGGTTCGATTCCCGGGCTCGGCAAGCTGCCACTGTTGGGCCCTTGAGCAAGGCCCTTTACCCTCTCTGCTCCCCGGGCGCTGGAGTTGGCTGCCCACCGCTCTGGGTGTGTGTGTGTACTCACTGCCCCTAACACGTGTGTGCGTGTGAGTGTGTGTTCACTACCAGATGGGTTAAATGCGGAGGACACATTTCGCTGTACAGTGTACACTGTACAGTGACAAATACGTGCACCTTTACCTTTGACTGTGATGGAGCCTGAATGACACTTTCCACTTCGCTCGCAAACGCTTGGCATCTGCGTGCCAAGGTCAAACACATCTTTACTTTAATGACCACACTTGCACTCACACACAAATAGCAACAAACCATAAAGCTTGAAGCCATGATCGCCAATCGCTAAGGGTGTGTCATTGTGGTGCTCAATCTCACATCCCCATCCTGCTTTCGCTTCCCAGGGACCCTCGGGCAG